>NW_021703769.1:85620108-85694161 GCF_005190385.1 Monodon monoceros
TCCCTGGCGGTCCAGTGGCTAAGACTCTGTGCTCCCAATGCAGGGGGCCCAGGTTCGATCCCCCGTCAGGGAACCAGATCCCACGTGCCGCAACTAAGAGTTTGCGTGCTGCAATGAGGATCCACGTGCTGCAACCAGGACCTGGCGCAGCCAAATAAATACATGAACATTTTTAAAAAATTAAAGAAAGAAAAGGCCATTGTTGTCCCCACCTTTACATTTGCCATTTTCACCACTTCTCTTCACTCTCAATCTTAGCCAAAACTGTCAACTCACTTTCTGAAGAATGGAAATATAAAGGAACTAATGTAAAGTCCTAGAGGATAAAAGTGCCATCAGTTAGGCCAGGAAGAGAGCACCTAGATTTCTAAATGGATTCTTCTGTCTGCAGTTACCATGTGTTGTCAGCTGACAACGGGCACTGCTTTGCCTCTTCAAATTACACTTTTCCAGAAAACCCTGCACAAGCACCTAAGAACAACGGAGCAAGTGCTCTTGCCTTTGGGACAGGCTCCAGGCCTGTGTCCCAGCCAGCTCCTGAAGCCATCATTTGCTTATGGGAAGAGTCACAGGAAGGAGGCTTAGACCCCTGGGGGTTCAAGGTCAAAGGAGAGAGGCTGAGGGGTAATGGAGGCTGCTGCCTCCCTACTGAGATAGCAGCTGGTAGTGGAGAGGCAAGCCTTTGCTCGCTAAGGGGAAACCACGCTTCCCGCTCCTGCCTGGGGAAGGCAGCCTCTGACAGCAATTCCAAACTCAGCCAATGATTGTTTTTAGTTTTGGTATTTTCAATTATGAAAAAGTTCACACAAAATCCACACGTACACAGGTAGAGAAAAGAGCACAGCAGGTCCCTAAACATCCTTCATTAGTTCAGGGGTTAAAAAGAACCATGGAGGCTCCCCCGGTGGCGCAGTGGTTGGGAGTCTGCCTGCCGATGCAGGGGACACGGGTTCGTGCCCCGGTCCGGGAAGATCCCACATGCCGTGGAGCAGCTGGGCCCCTGAGCCATGGCCACAGAGCCTGCGCTTCCGGAGCCTGTGCTCCGAAACGGGAGAGGCCACAACAGTGAGAGGCCCGCGTACCGCAAAAAAAAAAAGAACCATAGAATAGCTTTGCCTGTTCTAGAAGTCCAGTAAAAGATGCACTCCTTCACATCTGGCTTACTTCAGCCTAATGTCTGTGAGAGCCACCCACGTTGCAGTGTTTAGTTTCTTTTGATTGCAGTATAGTATTCTGTTGTATGGATATACTACAGTTTATCCATTCATAATTGTTGATGGACATTTGGGTGATTTCCAGTTTGGGGCTGGAATAAAGCAGCTATGAACACTTGGGTACAAGTCTTTGCATTTTCATTTCTCAACAAGACAACTTTTTGGTAAACCTTCTGCTTCATCCTGAACATCCTTCCCTGGAATAGGGCTCTGGTTACACAGAAGAAACAGGTGTGCTGACTTAGGAGCCAAGACCATCACCCAAGTCAGTCGGGTTTCCGATTTCTGAGTTAGTCTCAGCTGAGTTGTATTTTTGACTACGGAACACGTGCACAAGAAAGTAAATTCAAAGGTACCGAGAGGCATAGACCCAACTTCCACTCCAGTCTCTCAGCCCTACAGGTCCCCTTCCCAGAGGCCACGACTCTTACCAGTTTCTTTTGTAACCTTCTAGAAATGTCTTATGCACATAAAAGCAGATCGGCAGCTCCTTCTCTCCTTTTACATATGCCGCATTCCATGCACAGGGTAGTGTTCCTTGTTTTTTACAATTTTAGAGGTCATTCCATACTGGCACATACAGGGCTGCCTTTGGCTACTAAAAGGTAGGTGTTTCATCTTCAACTAAGCAACTCACCCTAGAACAAGGGTCCCCAACCAGGGAACCAGAGAACAAGGGTTCCCTGTTAGGAAGCCGGCGCACAGCAGGAGGTGAGTGGCGGGCGAGCTCCGCCTCCTGTCAGACCAGCAGCAGCATCGTGCTCACAGGAGCGCGAACCCTACTGTGAACCGCGCGTGCGAGGGATCCAGGCTGCGTGTTCCTGTGAGCACCTAATGCCTGATGACCTGAGGGGGAGCCGAGGCGGTGACGCTGGCGCTGGGGAGGGGCCACAAATACAGGTCATCATTAGCAGAGAGGTCTGACTGCACAGAGAACATCATAAATCAATCGCTTGCAGACTCATCAAAACCCTATCAGTGAGTGGCAAGTGAAAACAAGCTCAGGGCTCCCGCTGATTCTGCATTATGGTGAGTTGTATAATTATTTCATTATATATCACCATGTAATGATAATAGAAATAAAGTGCACAATAGATGTAGTGTGCTTGAATCATCCCGAAACCATCCCCTCTCCCCCTTCCGTGGAAAAACTGTCTTCCACAAAACCGGTCCCTGGTGCCAAAAAGGTTGGGGACCACCGCCCTAGAAGGATGTACTTTCATTTAGGTCACGGAAAGGAGATTTTAAAAGGAAGTAAAACTTGTTTTTGAACCACAGCATAGGTAGAGGCAAACAGATAAATTATCTTTATGAAAATAACATTTTGAGCTTCTTAAATTCAGGAAATGAAAAATTTCCTGAATACAGCAAAAATTTCTTCCTAGATACAGCACAAAAAGCACAATCCATAAAAGAACAAATCAATAAATTAAACTTCTTTTGGGAATTCCCTGGCGGTCCAGTGGTTGACACTTGGCGCTTTCATTGCCATGGGCCCGGGATCGATCCCTGGTCAGGGAACTAAGATCCCACAAGCCGTGCGGCACGGCCAAAAAAAATAACCTTTCATAGGCTGTTAAGATTGTGTCAGGTGTCCCGAGTCACTGCAGTGCTGCCTCTGAATAGTTCCCCTAACGCACAGAAACGAAAGCGCACCGCTAATGCTTCCATGGCAGCCGCGTGGCAGCTGGGCTGGACAGCAGCTGGGGGGGGCACCCAACCCGCCTGCCTTGTGGGTTGAGCACGTGGTGTCCTCTCAGCCGTGACACTGAACGTCTGACCAAAGGTAGAAGATGGAGCTTCTTGCTGGATGTGAAAATGCGTGGTTCTCAAGGCAGGGGTCCCCATACTTTAGGGACGTCGGAATCCCCCGGAGGGCCAGCCGCTGGGCCCCAGCCCATTGTCTCTGATTCAGTAGGTCTGGGCCAAGACCTGCTAATATGCATCTCTAACAGGCTCCAGATAGTGCTGAGGAAGGACACGCAGAGGATACAGAGGCAGAGGGCAATCAGGAAGCTGGGGGACAGAAATGGGGTTTGGAGAGGAACTGTGGCTTCAGAGACTCGCAAGGGTCACTGCGGTCAGGAGTTGCGTCACCATGGGGCCGGGGGTGCAGTGACCCAGGTCTGTGCTGCAGGTTCAGTTCTCAGCCCCTCTCCAGGTCCGACCCCCACCCTGAGGGTGAGCCCTTGGAAGCCTTGCTGACACCCTTGTCTTAACTTGTTTGGAGCTCCTGCCACCTGGTGGCCAGAGAGGGCACTACAACGAGCAGTGGGGACCCCTCAGTCCAAAGGCCCAGGATTCTGGAGGCTGCGATCACTGTGAGGTTCAATCTAAGGAAAGAAATGAGTCTGAATTTCAATTATCAAAACACACGAAGACAGGCATACAGAATAGTTATAATAAATATTTTAAGTTATATTTTCAAATACCAAAGCATAAGTGTTAGTATTTGATTTTTGGAAAAAACACAGCATTTTTTTCCCCTTGTGTTAACATAAATATTTGGCTTATGGAAATAGAACTCACTTAAAATGAACTCTTTTAGGCACTTGGGGATAGAAAGTACAGGAAAATATAATACAACTTTACTGTACTGCTACTTACAAGAGAGCAACCAAAATTATATCTGATTAAACATCCTATTTTCAACTGTCAGAATTACTGACCTAAGAAAAAATACTGTGACCAAATATATCCACATAACATTTTAAATTCCAGTGTATCTTAAATGGGAAAGATTCCACTGATAATAGTTCTTAAGATTTCAAATTCTTTTCAGTCTTTCACTGAGATATTAAGTTTCAGTAGACAGAACCCAAAGAAAGAACATTCCTTTTAATCACTTTGTCTTTTTTCTTTTTAAATACTCAAGAACTTTCTTGGTGGGCATTTAAGCAAGAAAGAACCAATAACCCAGGAACCTAGCAGTGCACGTAGACTAAAAAAAAGAATGTGCTGATTTGGTGTGAGAAGTTGACATTTAATTTGAAGGTGGCTGTCGATTTCTGGCAGACCTCTCGGTGAACTGCATGAGTTAGCCATGAACTACAGAAGCCACTCAGTGAAAGTTCTTTATTTCAAAAACTGCTGGGTGTGCAGAATTGTCCCAGGAGAGCACTGGGCACAGTGCTTAGAGAATGCATTCTTCTTGCTGTTAAAGGCTTGCTTGTGAGGGTCCTCGGCTGTTGACAGAAAGGTGCCCTGTGAAGAGATTTAAAGGCCACGAATCCCAGTCCAGGTGAGGACGTGGCTTGGGTGTTCGCTCCCCCCAGCTGTTGCGCTGAGGCTCTGCTCCCAGGACTCTGGTCACGGGGCGGGCGGCAGGCCCTGCAGGTGCTGTAGCAGCTGCTCGCAGTGGGTGGGTGAACGATGCTTATGGAGGACGGCCTCCATCTCTCTCACCAGGAGGTCAGGGAAGAGGACACTGCCTGCTTTGAGGGCCTCTGCAAAACAGGAAAACACCTTTATGATGCCAGGAATAAATATTAAGCCAAGCCTAGCTTCATATTAAAGTTACAACAGCCATAAACAGAGCAGACTGCAGAGCAAGGGAAGTGATCGGGGGTTAGGAGGGCATTGCATAATGATTAAGGGGTCAGTACTCAAGAAGACATAACGATCCTTATCACGTATGAGCCCAGTAACAAAGTGTCAAACAACGTGAGGCAAAACTGATAGCTCCTAGGAGAAATAGATTAATCCACTATTGTGGCTGGAGACTCCCATGCCCCTCTCTCAGAAACGGACAGACCCAGCAGGCAGAAAATCGGTGAGTACACCCAAGCGGACCCCACGAGCACCATCAATCAATCAAATATCTACAGACTACCTCATCCAACAGTAGCAGAGCACACGTTCTTCTCAAGCTCCCATGGAACAGTCACTAGAATAGACCACATTCAGGGCCATAAAACACACCTTCACAAATATAAAAGGACAGAAATCATACAATCTCTGCTCTCAGACAACATGGAATTGAACTGGACATCAGTAACAAAGAGATAATTGGAAAATCCCCAAATATCTGGAGATTAAACAACACATTTGTAAATACCACAACGGTCCAAGAAGAAATCTCAAGAAAAATTAAAAAATATTCTGAACTAAATGAAAATGAAAACACAACTTATCAAAATTTGTGGGATGCAGGGAAAAGCAGTGCTTACAGGGAAACTTATACCATTGAATGCACACATTAAAAAAAAAGATCTAAAATCAATAATCTAAATCACCACCTTAGGAAACTACAAAAAAGAGCAAATTAAATCCAAAGTTAGCAGAAGAAAAAAAGAATCAGAGCATAAATCAGTGAAATCTGAAACAGAAAATCAATAGAGATCATCCACAAAACCAAAAATTGGTTCTCTGAACAACTCTTTGCCCACAACTCTGATAACCTAGGTGAAATGGACCAATTCTCTGAAAGGCATAATCTGCCAAAACTCCCACGAGAATAGACAATCGCAGTGGACCTACATCCGTTAACAGTAGACCTACATCCGCTAATAGTAGACCTACATCCGTTAACAGTAGACCTACATCCGTTAACAGTAGACCTACATCCGCTAACAGTAGACCTACATCCGCTAAAGAAACTGAATCAATAATGAATAACCTCCCCAAACAGAAAGCCCCAGCCCCAGTAGGTGAACCAGATGAGTTCAAGGGCGAATTCTGCCAAACCTTTAAGGAAGAAATGAAACCAATTCTCTGCAATCTCTTCCAGAAGACAGAAGCACAGGGAACACGTGCTAACTCATCCTATGAGACCAGCATTACCCCGATACAAACTCAGAAAAAGATGCTACAGGAAAAGAAAACTACAGACCAGTATTTCTCGCAAACATAGATGCAAAAATCCTCAACAAAATATTAGCAAATCAAATCCAACAATGTATAAAAAGCATCACATACCACGACCAAGTGAGATTTATCCCAGGTATGCAAGGCTGGTTCAACATTTCAAAAATCAATTAATGTAATCCATCACATCAACAAGCTAAAAGAGGCATCACATGATCATATCAATAGATGCAGAAAAGCATTTTGACAAAGTCTAACACCCACTCATGAGTAAAAACATTCTGTAAACTAGGAATAGAGGGTAACTTCCTCAATAATGAATATCTATGAAAAAATCTACAGTTAACATGACACTTAGGGTAAGAAACTTGAAACTTTCCCACTATAATCAGGAACAAAGCAAGGATGTCCCCTCTCACCACTCTTTTTCAACACCAAACTGGATGTCCTAGCTAATGCGATAAGATAAGAAAAGGAAATGAAAGATAATATACACATTGGCAAGGAAGAAATAAAACTGTCTTTGTTTACAGATGACATGAGCGTTTATGTTGAAATTGGGAAGAACTGACAAACTCCTGGAACTAATAAGTGATTATAGCAAGGTTGCAGGATACAAGGTTAACATACAAAAGTCAATCACTTGGACTTCCCTGGTGGCGCAGTGGTTTAAGAATCCACCTGCCAATGCAGGGGACACGGGTTCGAGCCCTGGTCCGGGAAGATCCCACATGCCACGGAGCAACTAAGCACATGTGCCACAACTACTGAGCCTGCACTCTAGAGCCCACATGCCACAACTACTGAAGCCCGCATGCCTTGAGCCTGTGCTCCGCAACAAGAGAAGCCACTGCAATGAGGAGCCCGTGCACACAGCAACGAAGAGTAGCCCCCACTTGCCACAACTAGAGAAAGCCCACGTGCAGCAACGAAGACCCAACACAGCCAAAAATAAAAAAGTCAATCACTTTCCTATACACCAGACATGAATGAGTGCAATCTGAAATTAAAACAATACCATTTACAGTAGTACCTTCCAAAATGAAATACCTTGGTATAAATCTAACAAAATGTATAGAAGATCTATATGAGAAAATTTACAAAACTCTGATGAATGAAATTAAAGAAGAACTAAATAAATGGAAAGATATTTCATGTTCATGGACAGGAAGACTCACTATTATCAAGATATCAGTTTTTCCCAACTTGATCTATATATAGATTCAATGCAATCCCAATTAAAATCCCAGCAAATTATTGTGTGGATATTAACAAACTAACACAATATTGAAGGAGAAGAACAAAGTTGGAGCACTGACACTACCCAACTTCAAGACTTTCTATAAAGCCACAGTAATCAAGACAGTGTGGTACTGGCAAATAGATCAATGGAACAGAACAGAGAGACCAGAAATAGGCCCACATAAATACTGTCAACTGATCTTTGACAAAGAAATAAAGGCGATACAATGGAGCAAAGACAGTCTTTTCACAAATGGTGATAGAACAAATGGACATCCACATCCAAAGAACAAAAAACAAAAAAAAAATCTAGACACAGACCTTACCTCTTTCATGACAATTAACTCAAAATTGATGATAGACATAAATAATAAAACTCCTAGAATATAACACAGGAGAAAACCTAGGTGACCTTTGGGTATGGCAATAATTTTTTAGATAAACACCAAAAGTATAATCCATGAAAGAAATAATTGATAAGCTGGACTTCATTAAAATTAAAAACTTTTGCCACAGATTGAAAGAAAATATTTGCAGAAGATACATCTGATATATATGGAAACACAAAAGACCCCGAATAGCCAAAGCAATCCTGAGAAAGAAAAACGGAGCTGGAGGAATCAGATGCCCTGACTTCAGACTATACTACAAAGCTACAGTAATCAAAACAGTATGGTACTGGCACAAAAACAGAAATATAGATCAATGGAACAGGACAGAAAGCCCAGAGATAAACCCACACACCTATGGTCAACTAATCTATGACAAACGAGGCAAGAATATACAATGGAGAAAAGATAGTCTCTTCAATAAGTGGTGCTGGGAAAACTGGACAGCTGCATGTAAAAAAATGAAATTAGAACACTTCCTAACACCATACACAAAAATAAACTTGAAATGGATAAAAGACCTAAATGTAAGGCCGGACACTATAAAACTCTTAGAGAAAACATAGGCAAAACACTCTTTGACATAAATCACAGCATGATCTTTCTTGATCCACCTCTTAGAATAATGAAAATAAAAACAAAAATAGACAAATGAGACCTAATTAAACTTAAAACTTCTGCACAGCAAAGGAAACCATAAACTAAACGAAAAGACAACCCACAGAGTGGGAGAAAATATTTGCAAATGAAGCGACCGACAAGGGACTAATCTCCAAAATATACAAACAGCTCATGCAGCTCTATGTCAAAAGAGAAAACAACCCAATCCAAAAATGGGCAGAAGATCTCAACAGACATTTCTCCAAAGAAGACATACAGATGGCTAACAGGCACATGAAAAGATGCTCAACATTGCTAATTATTAGAGAAATGCATATCAAAACTACAGTGAGGTATCACTTCACACCAGTCAGAATGGCCATCATCAAAAAGTCTACAAACAATAAATGTTGGAGAGGGTGTGGAAAAATGGAACCCTCCTACACTGTTGGTGGGAATGTAAATTGGTACAACCATTATGGAGAACAGTATGGAGGTTCCTCAAAAAACTGAAAGTAGAACTACCATATGATCCAGCAACCCCACTCCTAGGCATATATCTGGAAAAAACTCCAATTTGAAAAGATACATGCACCCCAATATTCATAGCAGCACTATTTACAATATTCAAGACATGGAAGCAGCCTAAATGTCCATCGACAGATGAGTGGATAAAGAAGATGTGAGAATATTACTCAGCCATAAAAAAAGAATGAAATAATGCCGTTTGAAGTGACATGGATGGACCTAGAGATCGTCATACTAAGTGAAGTAAGTCAAAGAAAGACAAATATCATGATATTGCTTATATGTGGAATCTAAGAATATTATACAAACGAACTTATTTACAAAACAGAAATAGAATCAGAGATGTAGAAAACAAACTATGGTTACCAGCGGGGAAAAGAGGGGAGGGATAAATTGGGAGACTGGGATTGACACATACACACTACCATATATAAAATAGATAACTAATAAGGAACTACTGTATAGCAAAGGGAACTCCACTCAATACTCTGTAATGACCTATATGGGAAAAGAATCTAAAAAAGAGTAGATATATGTATATGTGTAACTGATTCACTTTGCTGTACAGCAGAAACTAACACAACATTGTAAATCAACTCTATTCCAATAAAAATTTAAAAAATAAAAAATTAAAGGGAAACAAAAAAATTAACAATAAAGCCTTAAGAAAGACATATCTGATAAAGGACTATTATCTATAATATACAAATCTTAAAACTCAACAATATGAAAACAAACAACCCAATTAAAAAATGGGCCAGGGACTTCGCTGGTGGCGCTGTGGTTAAGAATCTGCCTGCCAATGCAGGGGACACGGGTTCGATCCGTGATCTGGGAAGATCCCACATGCCGCGGAGCAACTAAGGCCGCATGCCTAGAGCCCTGTTCCACAACAAGAGAAGCCACCACAATGAGAAGCCCGCGCACCACAACGAAGAGTAGCCCCCAAACGCAGCCAAAAAAAAGGGGGGGGGCAAAGACCTTAACAGACACCTCATCAAAGAAGATATACAGTTGTAAAATAAGCCCATACAAAGATACTTCACATGGTATGTCACCAGAGAAATGCAAATTAAAATGAGATATCACTACACACCTATCAGAATGGCCAGAATCAGAACACCACATGCTGGCAGAATGGGGAACGACAGGACTCTCATCATTGCTGGTGGGAATGCAAAATAGTGTGGCCACTTTGGAAGACAGTTCGGTGATTTCTTACAAAAATAAATATACTCTTACGATATGATCCAGCAATCACATTCCTTGGTATTTACCCAAAGGAGCTGAAAACTTACGTTGGCAGAAAACCTACACACAGATGTTTAGAGAAGCTTTATTCATAATCGCCAAAATTTGGAAGCAACCAAGATGCCCCTCAGTAGGTGAATGTAAATAAACTGGTTCATTCAGACAATGGAATATTAGTGCTAAAAAAAAAAAAAAAAAAAAAAAGAGCTCTCAAGCCATGAGAAAACATGGAGGAATCTCAAATGCTCATTACTAAGTGAAAGAAGCAATTTGAAAAGGCTACAGACTGTATGATTTCAAGTACGTGATGTTCTGGAAAAGGCAAAACTATGGAGACAATGAAAGATCAGTGGTCGCTAAAGTTGGGAGGGCGGACAGATGGACAGACGGACAGGTGGAGCACAGAGGAGTTTTAGGGCAGTGAAACTATTCTGTATGAGACTATGAATGCAACGATGGATACATGTCATTATTGGGAGGGCCGGGAGACGGACAGACGGACAGGTGGAGCACAGAGGAGTGTTAGGGCAGTGAAACTATTCTGTATGAGAATATGAATGCAACGATGGATACACGTCATTACATGCTTGTCCAAACCACACAATGTACGGCGCCCAGAGTGACCCCTAACGTAAACCATGGACTTAGGGTGACTGTGGCGTGTCTGTGGGGCTTACTGACTGGACCAGATGCAGCACCCGGGGGGGCTGCTGATCACGGGGGAGGCTGTGCATGGTGGGGCGCAGGTGTGAGGGAGTCTGTGTACCCGCTGCTCACCGTCTGTACGAACCGTGAGGTCTGTATGAACGGGGAGGGCGACAGCTGGCCAGGAACCCCAGTCGGGCACACGTGCCGACCCCTGGTGCAAAGCCAAGGCAGACAACCCGTCTGCCCTCAGCTGTTGCCGTCGTAAGCAGTTCCCACTGGTCTCGAATTCACGGTTTGTCTCCGTTCCACGGAGAGCAGCGACGCGGTGCCCTCCCTCAAAGCACAACGGGGCACCTGAACCTGCGGGTGGCCTGGGCAGGGGCTCTCAAAGGGCGCCCCAGGGTTTTGGGGGCCCTGAGACCCTTCAGAGGGTGTGAGTCAGAACTCTGTCCACAGTGACACGAAGGGCACGACCCCCGGCTCACGGGGCGCCCTCCGCACTGAGGGCTCAAGGCCAGGGCGGCTCGAGCGCTGGCCGGGCTCTGGGGAGTGAGTCACTGCAGGAGTCAGTTAATGTCCTCAGAGGAGCATAAAAATCATCTACTTTATGAAATCTCAACCCCTGAGCACCCAACTTTTAGTAAACTCATTCCGATGAAGTCTGGATTTTCTAGGGACTGACAGCGTCTGCCCTCCACCGAGCGCCCAGCGCGGTGGTCACAGATCACGCCGTGGCTGGATCTGCTCTCTGTCTGCTTCCTGGTCGTCCCTCCTCTGCGTCCTTCTCGTTCTCCTTTCTTGACTTCTTTTGCGTTATCTGAACAGTTTTTAGAACCCCACTCTAAACTGAAGTCTGTTTATGGCCATCTCAGCCATGTGGCTTCGCTCACACGTCGGTGGTGGTTCAGGGGATACGACACGTGTCCTTCCTTTTTAGCTTTTCAGCACCCTGGGATGGAACGGGAGGCGCACGCGTGTGCAGTGGGGCTGAGGGCTGGGCAGCTCCCAGACACCACTTTTTACTTGAAAGAATGACCAGTGACAACTGACTCTTGTTCTTCTGACCTGGGGACTCAACAGGATGCCTTCTTGTAAGCGAATGAAGCGACAGTGTTTGTGGCTGATGATAAAATTGAAGGTCTCAAGCAGTAATAAGAATTATAGAAACTTGTTTCTGCCACCAAAAGCCTGACAGCCTCCTGAAGCTGTTCTTCCCAAGACTTTTCTGAGCTTGACGTCAACAGTGACTTTTTGACACTGAGAACAGAGCGCGTCCACGTTAATGAGCACGCGGGGCGGATAGATGGACTTGAGCGGAACGGGTGTGGTTCCACAGTGGCTCCAGAGTCTACACTCCAAGGAACCTTGAGGAGACTACCACCTGTCCAGTCAGGGTGCGGTAAGGAAGAGGACCGCTATCAAGATACTCCTCTCTTCCAACTACATCTGTGTGGGCCGTTTGTTTTTCACATACTTTAACCAAACGACACGCATCATAACCGACGCAACGCAGAGATGTGCGTCTGGTTGTCTTCTATCAGCTCGACGTTAGAGAGATTCACAAAAATGTAAAATAATGCCACTGTTCTTGTTATTTAGTTTTACAAAACGCATCTTTCAAAACCACGTTATTTATGTTAAAATGTAACGGGTTGTTATTTTAAAGAAATTAATCAGTACCTTAACATTTTCTCAAGTTTTAACTTCTACCACGGTGAACACCAGGGGCCGTAACCCACAGGACACAAGCTCATTGGGACCCGCAGTAACTCGGAGGACACGGGTTGCAAGACTGCGGGCCCAAGGGAGTCCGGGCGCCCGCCCAGCTGCTCCCGTGCGGCTGGCCCGAGTATGGGGATGAAGCTCTTACCGAGAACTGCGTCCTGGATGGCGCTCTCAGGGTCGTCGAGGTACACGAGCAGCTCCCTGTACAGGTGCTGAATGTTGCTCTGGTAATAGCACTTGCCGGCCTCGTTCCCGACACGCTCCAACCAGGTGACCAAGGAGGTGGTGGCCGCCAGCCTCACCTCGTTGGAAACGTCATCCAGGCGTTTTAAGAGTTCTGCAAGGAGGGACCAGACAGGAGTGTGAGGAGAGGTTCCAGGGCAGGCGGCTCCCAGCTAAGCTCTCAGCACTTGTGGAGCACCGGCCCCTGGCCTGGGAAACCCACAGGCGGGTGCTGGGGAGGGGCTGGTGGTAGCGGGTGTCCCGGGACCCTCGGCCACTCTGGCCCAGGGGTGGACTCCGTGGACACGGACTGAAGGTGTGCTTCACAACCAGCGTGGGCGTCTTCGCCCTCTGACCTGCAAGGCGGCTGGGGTCCCCCCGGCTCTGAGATGCTCAGACTCAGAGTCACACACAGGCCTCACGCCCCATCCTCCCCAAGGAGCAGACGGCACAGGAAGGGCGTCTGCTGACCCCGCTTTCTGCCCACCGTGGCTCTGGGGACAGAGCTGAGGGCCCGGTGACACGACGGCCACCAGCTACATCAGCTGTGTTTCTGCTGAGCCTCTGGGACCAGATGTCCCACTGCTGAAAGTGGACTAACAGTCCTTCCTGACCCGCAAAAACGCTTCCTGTGAACGGGTGAGACTTCTATCAATGCGTGCTCTTCTCACAGATCTACACGACGCGCCTGCGGGCCTCTCACTGCCGTGGCCTCTCCCGTTGCGGAGCACAGGCTCCGGACGCGCAGGCCCAGCGGCCATGGCTCACGGGCGCAGCCACTCCACAGCATGTAGGATCTTCCTGGACCAGGGCACGAACCCGCGTCCCCTGCATCGGCAGGTGGACTCTCAACCACTGCGCCACCAGGGAAGCCCCAAACGTTTATTCTTACACATGCAATAGGTTCTAAGATAACACTTCATTCTAGCTGTAGGCGGCAACAGATGTTACGGCAGGGAATCCAGATATTCACACAGGAGGGGCTAAGGGTCGCCACTGTCTCAGGCGTGAGGAACCGCTTTTTGCCACATTTGTTAATCCCGCCTGTGGGCAGGGCCCTTCCCGAGGCCTCCCCTCTCAGCTCCTCCAGTTTCTTCGGCTCCTGTTTCTGCCGGCAAGCCTGGTCTTCCTCGTCCGCCTCCTGGGCTGCTTCAGGGGCTGCTTCTTGCCACCCTTGGGGCCAGACGTGGCCCCTGCCGCAAGAAGTGCTCAACTCGTTTGGAACGGCTGTTACCCTTGCAGATTTCCGCGATCCCAACCACACGTGGAGAAGATGGCACTGAGGGCCTGTACCTTCCACCTCCCCCCCCCCCGCCCCAGCGTGGGCACACCCACCAGCCCCTGAGCTTCTCGGCTGCAGGCCCACCTCCAGCGACGCTGCTCCGCTCGGGGCCGTGTTTCACTTCTGTGGCCCGGACTCATCGGTGCTCTCAGGCTCCAAGAGGCAGTGACACGGGGGATGCGAGGCAGGGCTGCAGCCCTCACACCGCAGGCCACGGGGTGGTACCCCGGCCGCCATGGGCGTCTATGCTCCCACCCACCCCGCAATTCCAGTCCACAAGACGTCTGTCCTGTTTCTCGTGCTACGTTACTTATTCAGTGACATTCAGTGACGTCATACCTGTCACATCCACGTTTAGACGCATAGCACCAACCTGACCAGAAGTCAAAGTAGCATTTTCTATTTTTCCTACCAAAGAAACAACTGTCAAGCAAACAGAGGCGTATGACTGGAAAAGAATAATGTCCTACCAGGATAAATCTTGATGAATTTGTCTGGATCTATCACACCATCAGGGGTCTTTAAAAATACGTTAATGATTCGGCATGAAATTAATCGAGTCATCTGAGAATCTTCTTCCAGGGTGGTTAGGATTTGAGGCATCAACATTTCCTGCACTTCCTGTATCTGCAATAAAAAAAACCACACAAGCTGTGGGTCACGGCTGGTGCCACCCTGGTGACAGAGATGGCTACTCACACACTGTGTACTTTGCCCGTCACTGAAGAGACTTGGTTTTGATGCAAGTATGATTGAGTCTGGAAAGCTACTTTGAAATTTCTATGTAAGAAGCAGACCAGAATCTTGATTTTAAAATCCAGATAATTTGAACATCTGTCAGTTGGTTTTTAAAAAATCTGTTATTCAGAAAGTCTTAGGCACCGATCCTACACAGCCCACTATTTACTAGCAGGACTGGGTATCGTGTCCAGTAAAGTTTGGGGGGCATTTCAACTTAAGTAACAGCTGTTCAGGTACGACAATGTTTTCCCTACTTCTACTGTTTCCTCAATTCCTCATCTATCTGGAAATATGAATACAAACAACGCTCTTTGAGTCAGACTCCTGTGATGAAATTCTTTTCTTGTAAACAGTAACAATCACTTAAGAAATCCCCCAGGTGACCCAAGGAAACAACGGGCTTTCCCCCCAGACCTCTGCTCGCCCTCCGGCCCCATAGTCCCGTCCCCTCGGTCTGTCTGGGAGCATCTGCTGCCGCTATCAGGACAGGAGACTCAGGTGAGCGCTCTTCACCTGCGGCAGGTGTGCCAGGCAGGCCCCGGAAGCCCAGGGCACAGCCTGTTCCCCTCTTGGGTCCAGGATGCACGAGCCCTACCTGCTCATCTGACAGGACCCCGCTGCTGACAAGCGCCCAGAGGCAGGACACGGCCGCTGTACGGATGGCTGCAGCCGTCCTCCCCGCGTGCCACTGCAGATTGGGGACGAAGATGTCCTTGATCAGGGTGTCCAGGTAGCCATGGAACTGTCTGGAGCGGAAGCAGGAGACAGTGGGTGAGAGGGGCACCCAGACTCCCCGAAGGAAGCGCTTCCATTTGGGAAACGGACTGGGCGGAGGGAAAAGGCCAAACAGACAAAACGAGCGGAAATCGAACACTGGACGTTGAACAAGAGCCCCCGCTCCCCGGGGTAGTGGCCAGGGAGGGGACGTGGGGCTCTCTCCCACAGCTATCACGGGGCAGGGCTGCACTCGGGCTCCTGCCGCCTCTCCTGGGACTGGACCCTGGGGCTGGGGGTGTATTCCAGCCTCCCTCCCACTCTGTGGCCGAGGGGCTTCCCCAACACCCCTCCTGGATCTAAGAAAAGGGTGGCCGCGCTACCCCAAGCACCGATGGGGCGGCAAGTCACTCCCACAGGCGGCGACCTTACAGAGACGGGCCTCAAGGTCCCTGCAACCACGTGAGGTCCCTCTGACCACGCCCGCTACCTTGGCAAAAGGGCACCCTGGGGCTGCACGTACGGTCCCATGTGTCAAGACACCGGGAGACACGGATGTTCCCGCCAACATAGTCGGGGACCTTCCTCTCGACACGCCGTCAGGACAAACACAAAGCAAAACAAAATCCCAGCCCTGAGCTCCACTGGCTGGCCTGGCCACCCGGCAGCGGAGCCACACATGAGGCCCCGTCCAAAAGCCCGGGGAAAAGCCTCAGCCCTCCGTATGACTCCTGTACCCCACGGGCCTCTGCTGATGGAGCAAGACGTATTCTGCTGAACAAAGGACTCATTGACTTGCTTCCCAGGGTCATTCCGTAGCACGCTTCACAGGGGGGTCCCGCCTCCAGCACCAGCTGCTTCGGGACCTGGACCAGCGTGAGGGCCTGTGAGCCCACGGCTGCGCCGTGCCCCCAGCAGGGGGCACTCCTGAGCCACCTGCGCTTCCGACAGTGGACCTGGTGCAGGGCGACTCACACACATTCAAGGTTTTCTACGTGCTTTAGTTTTTTAGCAAGGAGCTGCTGTTCCCTGCAAAGGGATTCACCAGGGGACTCTGGAAAGCTCAGCCCCGTGTCCTGGCTGAGGCGGCCCAGGCGATGTGGCCACGAGGGCCTGAGGGCCGAGTGCTGGCCGTGAGGAGGGACAGGCAGTGGGACTCCAGTGATATGGTGGGAGCAGAAAAGGCACTGGACTCCCCAAGAATGAGTACCCTGCTTCCAGAGGACGCACACCTGTTCAAACGCAGCTGGGCCCCGAGGCCAGGAAGCCCAGCCCGGTCAGGCCCACGGGCTCCTCCAGAGCCACCAGCATCCAGGCCTTGCCCTGCGGGAGAAGCTCCGTAACATCCCGCACGAGGGAACGGCACTGGGTGGTGTCTGGGCGCCCAGACAGGGGAGCAGGCCTCCTTCACTGGGGGATCGCACTCCAGCCAGGGTGCCCCTGCCCCCGCCATCCTCTGGCTGGGAGCCCTGCACCACCGGGTGTGCCGGTGCCAGAGGCGCTTTCGGGGGTGGGGTGGGGTGAGGGGGGGCCGCATTCCTTTGCTATCTCAGACTCTGCGCTCTGTAACCCTGAGGTTCAAAACCAAGCAGGTGTTGCTTTCCAAAATCTTTCCTGCCTGTAAAAACAGTTAATCCTTGCACTAGACAATTGTAAACTGAACAACTTTCTTCTCCTGATAGCGGTTTCTTTCCACAAGAAGCCTTCAAGGGCAGCTTCTTGAGGGAACTCGGTTCAAGAGCGGGGGCTTCGTTCCCGGGGGTTGGCTGTCCTCAGGGGGACGCAGCGGAGCAGGGCCCCGAGGGGTAGTGACTGATCTGCCGGCTCTCTCCTCACGGGGCAGCTGCCAGACCCAACTCAGTAACCTTTTTATAGTCTATTCTAACCCTTGAAGTCTTTGCAGACAAGCAGGAAATAAAATTTCCTGCAATACAATGGGCTGGCTAGAGGCCCAAGAGCAGAGATCAGAGTAACACCCAGAGAAGTGAAGTCTGAATAATGACCCATTATTTCCCTAGGAAAGTCCAGGACAGGCCGACGACAAAGATTTGCTCCCTCTCAGGGGACGGGTCCCCAAAGAGCAAACAGCATCTCACTGCCTGAAGCCCCACAGCCCATCCTGCCAGGACGCTGTGTCGCTTTGCAAAGGGAGAGGGCGGGGCCTGCAGATGGCTCTGCTCCGGGCGGCCTCACGTCCAGTCTGGGCCGCCCGCCTCCTTCCCTTCGGAGCCCCGAGCTGGAGGCCCGGGTGTTTATGCTGCCTCAAGTCCCTCCGGAGGAGAGGAGTTTCCTAAGTTCTAACCTTAACGGTCATTCAATCAATTCTCTGTGAGGCCTGAAAGGTACCAGAAGCCTTTTAAAGCTGAGAACAGCTAATGTATAAACAATTAGTAGTTAATGTTCCCTAAAACTTTTTCATTCAACGGAATTTTAAGGACCACAAGAATGCGACTGATTTAGTGTCTCTCTATGCGGTGCACTGGCTGCGGGGACTACGCCGTTTCCCTGGGGCGCTGGCTGTGTGGGGAGTCACACGACAGCAGGACCCAGAGCTCAGGGTCACCCCAGGTCCCACCTGAGACCTCAGTGCGGGGGCACGTGGGGACCACTCAGCCACAGCACAGCATGGGGGGCAGCATGGGGGGACTTCGTGGAGGGCAGCATGGCGGGGACTGCGTGGGGGGCAGAATGGGGGGACCGCGTGGGGGGCAGCATGGCAGACCACGTGTGGGTGGAGCCGACCTACCCCTGCGAGTCCACCGTCTCCCGGGCTCCCAGCAGCAGCCCCGACAGGGTGGAGAAGAGCTTCAGGCGCATGGGTGGGTCCCGGGCTGGCTGGAGGCAGCTCCTGAGGATGGGGACCAGTTGGGGCAAGGCTTCTCCGAGGGCAGGGCCTAGAGCACAGACAGGGGCCTCATTCCTACGTGGCAGGAGGATGGGAGGACGGAGCCCCGCAGCCGCTCTGGCCGCGAGCGGAGGTGCATGCTGGGCACGGCCAGCGGACATGCACCCTCAGCTCCGGGAAGGATGCTCTCAGCACAGGACGCCAGGTTCCGCCTCTCCCTTTGACCCTCCCCCCACCATGGCTCTAATTGTTCGGTACGTAAGCTTTCTTTTTTTCCCTACATCTTACCAAATTCTTAAAAAAATTTAAAGTCAAGCAAACTTTTTTTTTTAATTTATTTTTAAAATTTATTTTTGGCTGTGTTGGGTCTTTGTTGCGGTGCACGTGTTTCTCATTGTGGTGGCTCCTCTTGTGGAGCACGGGCTCTAGGCGCGTGGGCTTCAGTAGTTGTGGCACGTGGGCTCAGTAGTTGTGGCTCGCGAGCACAGGCTTACTAGCTGTGGCGCACGGGCTTAGTTGCCCCGCGGCACATGGGATGTTCCTGGACCAGGGCTTGAACCTGTATCCCCTGCATTGGTAGGCAGATTCTTAACCACTGCGCCACCAGGGAAGTCCCCAAGCAATCTTTTAAAGGCCAACCAAAACCCAACATTCAGACCACGTAGGCTGCTTGATGTCTGACCCTGAGCCTGGCAGCCAGCATCCTTTCCCATGCCTGTTACTAGATGAACAAATTGTGCCACTGTCCCCGAGCCTGGAAAGTCCCAGATGCAGTGACGGTGCTCAGGACCCGGACCTGCACGTGATGGGGAGAACACAGTCTCCGGGGTCTAGACGTGAGCCGCAGCTCAGAAGAATCGGGTCACCAGTTGCCCTCCCCGCCAGGCCCTGTGCTGACCCGGGACATCGTGTGTCAGAAGTGAAGCCGTCACCCTCAGGCCCTCTGGTTTACTCCCGGTCTGCTACTTCTGTACTCAGTCAGGACTTCAGTCTTTTCAGAGGCATCACCTCAAAGCCCAGGGTCAAAGCAAAACAAGCGTGACTGGAGGGTCCACTGTAGCCCGAAGCTCTGCTGCTGCCAGGGTGCACTGTGGCCAGGAGCATGGCGTGCAAGGCCACGAGCTCGGAGTCCCGCTGCCCTGCCGGTCCTACCCTAACCCCCGGGGCGGGAGGCCAAGCGGGCACAGAGGGTAGGCAGCACCTGGGGGAAGAGCACGGGGACGCCACTGAAGAGCACGGGCACGCCACTGAAGAGCACGGGCCACACAGGACGCCACGCAAAGTCACGCTTTCAAGGTTTAACATAGGGACTTCCCTGGTTGCCCAGTGGTTAAGAATCTGCCTTCCCGGGCTTCCCTGGTGGCGCAGTGGTTGAGAGTCCGCCTGCCGATGCAGGGCACGTGGGTTCGTGCCCCGGTCCAGGAAGATCCCACATGCCGTGGAGCGGCTGGGCCCGTGAGCCATGGCCGCTGAGCCTGCGCGTCCGGAGCCTGTGCTCCGCAACGGGAGAGGCCACAACAGTGAGAGGCCCGCGTACCGCAAAAATAACCCAAAAAACAAAAAACAATCTGCCTTCCCATGCAGAGGACGCAGGTTCAATCCCTGGTCCAGGAATGAACATGCTGCAGGGCAACTAAGGTCACGCACCACAACTACTGAGCTCACATGCTCTGCAGCCCATATGCCGCAACTACTGAGCCCATGCACAACTAGACAGAAGCCCATGTGCCACAACGAGAGAAGCCTGTGTGCTGCAATGAAGAGCCCACGTGCTGCAACGAAAGATTCCGCGTGCCGCAACTAAGACCCGACACAGCCAAATAAATAAATAAACAAAATTAAAAACGTACATTGGTCCTATGTCACACTCTTGAACTAATTATTCCCAAAAAAAAAAAAAAGGTTTAACATAAAAATGTGTGCCTGGGCAGACTTTAAAGACCCACGTTACAGCAAGTCTTCACTACAGAGTTCGCAGCATCTTTTAAATTAAGGTTTTGTTCCTTAAAACAGCTGCTCTCCACAGGCTGAGAGTGACCGTGAGTGACTCTGAAGAACCAGCCTTGGCGTGCCACCTCCTGGGTGGTGCTGAGCAGCTGTGCCCGTCTGTGCCGGGGCTGCTGGGGCCACCACGGGACCAGCGCTCCGAACCCCACCCGGGGCGCCCGTCTGAGGCTCACCTGAGTGAGCAAGCACCACGTCAAACTGCAGGAACCCCGTGGAGTGGCCGGTCCAGTCCCGGTGCGAGGCAGCCAGCCGCTCCAGAAGGGCGCCCACGTGCGCTCGGAAGAGGTCCTGGCTGCCGTCCACGCTCTCCACCGCAGCCAGCTCGGCCAGCGCCTCCTGAACCTGGGGGAGCAAGTGACAGGCTGGGACAATGCGATCTTGGGACTCACAGACCCCACTGGAGACTCGTCCTCACCACCTGAGGGAGGGAGAGCCACTCGGGCACACGCCACGTGGCCCGGGGCTCCCGCGACGCCCCTCCTGTCTGTATGAGAAATAACGAAATGGACAAACAATGGGCAGGCAGTTCAGGCACAGTCCCCCCACCCCCCATGAGGCACCACCCAGGGCAGGGCAGTCCCTGCAGGGTGGGAGGCTCACCCTGGAGTCCCAGCCAGGCTCCATCTATGGAGAAGGGGGAGCAGGCGGTTTCAGGGCCGGCACTGAACAGACTTAAACCACGGGTGCCAAAGATGGGCCCACGTCCTCGCTCTCAGAGTGCTTCACCTGACCAGACCTCCGGGGACAGTGTGTCTGCTGCTCTGCGGGCACAGAGGAGACGGAGGACCGGACCCTCCTCCCCCAGGGCTGTAGGAACAGGACGCCCCCAGCATGCTGTGCGGCTGTCCCGGGGCCCCAGTCTGGCCTGCAGACTCGCCCGTAATGACAGACTCGGCTTTTCTAGTATTTACAGCCCTACAGTGATGACCTCCCTGATGGGACACGTGCCCTCCGGAAAGGGGGTTTTGTAAGAGAGAAAGAAAACACAGTTTACGAAGGCCCCGGGGAAGGGGAGGGCAGGCGGGGAGCCTCCCGGACACAGTGTGGATGGAGAGGGGGAGACAGAACCCGGGGGAGAAGCCGGGTTCTCGGCTTGGGGAGAAGTGGTCAGACAGCCGGGTCTCTGGATGGTCCTCGCAGCCGCAAGGAGCTGGATGTCAGAAGATTTTAAGTTAAATACAGAGTCCGGGGCGGGGGCCACCTCCCCGGAGGTCCAGTGGTTAAGACTCCGTGTTTCCAATGCCGGGGATGCAGGTTCGATCCCTGTTTGGTGAACTAAGATTCCACATGCCGCGCGGCACAGCCAAAACAATAAAGAAGCAAGGAAGTTCAATGGAGAAAAGAATTTGAAAAAAAAATACAGAGCCAGGGGAATGGAAACAATTGTGTAAAGCTGGGCTGCAACCAAATGGGACAATCATGATATTATTTTCTCTCCTGACCTCCGGTGCACATGTGTATTCTTAACCTCACTCAAATGCAGATTTAAGACGAGGGAGGCCTCGTTTCTTGCCTGTTTCTCCAAGATTAAGCAGCCTGCCTCACTCTGAGATCCTGAAGCCAATGGGCAGTTGGAGGGAATTTAAAATCCCGTGTGTCCCTGAGGCCGCCTAGAGAACGAATCACCCCGCATGTTCTAGACTCTTTCATCTTAGGTAGCCAGTTCGCTGGGCAAGCCCGAGGCTTGGAGTTTGACAGCAGAGACTGACAGATGGCAGCCTCCCGTCCAGGGGCTGAGGCAAGGCAGGAGGGCCCCCTCACCTTGGCACCAAGGCCCGCGGGTCCCCACAGCGCCAGGACAGTCACCAGCACCTCCATGAGCGGCACGCCGGCCCCTCGGCAGTCCTCCCGGCTCACGGACACCACGGCCTGCACGCACTGCAGCAGGCGCTCCCCGTACAGGCGCTGTGGAGAGAGCAGGGCACCATCAGCCACCCCTGCACCCGCTCGGCGGCCCAGACGAGGCCCCACCGACCAGGGCCATGGAGCCACGGCGACCCCACGAGTGGACTGGGCCAGGATTCTGGCACATCAGCCATAAAGAGGGTGTCCCTCTGCACAACAGGGAAACCGAATCCCTGTTGAATCCCTGAGAATTGAGGAATTCACGGCAACTCTGTTAAGTGCTTAATGGTATTTGAGTTACATTTTTAAAAAGTTTGCATGTGTTAGTGACACACACTGTAATAGTGACAAGTGGAAGGACAGGGAATCTGGATTTGCTCTCAGTACCCCAGCTCTTCCCACCCCACCCCCAAAGTCAGAGAGAAGCTGGACCGAGGGGGATGTGGCTGGAAGCGGGCGGCAGGCACGAGGGGTGCACACTGCTCCCCTCCCCTTCTGTGCACTTCTGAGTGTTTCTATAATACTAAGTTAAGAAAAATAAAATTCTGTGATTCAAAGATGCTTCCAGACTGCCGGGGGTCAAGGTGACACCTCGGTTGGGTCGAGCCCTTCTCTCACCTCCCAGGCTCCAGCCTCATCCACTGTGAAATGGGGGCCAGGAGTGAGCATGGGGTGGGGGCCCCAGAGGAAGAACTGCCTAGAACACCCCTCCCACACGCCTGCTCTGCTATGTTTCATAAAGGACAGAGGGAACCAGGGCAAGATGCTTAAGGTTTGTTTTTTTTTTTTACTAATGGGGGTGTGAGCTCAAAAGTTTGGTGAAGATTTGGCTAGACAATGGGTTGGTTCTAAATTCTGAATCAGCTCTAAAATCCTAAGACTCATTCACAAGTGATATAAATCATAGAAGTTTAAACAAAAAATTCACTGTGGCATGTCCCCAGCCACTCAGGGGTCCTAACTCCCCCGAGAAGCCAAAATTGGTGTTTTATTCAAACACTTACTTTTCCCACAGCCCCATTTCTTTCAGACCTGGATTGACTGATTGATTGATTTTTTTGAGGGCATGACTTTGGCTAATTTCTAAATGACCTACAATACATATTTAAGGAGCTACCATTCTTTCAATTAAAATAAACAGGGATTGGGGCTTCCCTGGTGGCGCAGTGGTTAAGAATCCACCTGCCAGTGCAGGGTACATGGGTTCGAGCCCTGGTCTGGGAAGATCCCATGTGCTGAGGAACAACTAACCCTGTGCGCCACAACTACTGAGCCTGCGCTCTAGAGCCCGTGAGCCACAACTACTGAGCCCGTGTGCCACAACTACTGAAGCCCACGCGCCACAACTACTGAAGCCCACACACCTAGAACCCGTGCTCTGCAACAAGAGAAGCCACTGCAATGAGAAGCCCGCGTACCGCAACGAAGAGTAGCCCCTACTCGCTGCCTGTGCACAGCAATGAAGATGCAACGCAGACAACAATAAATTTTAAAAATTAAAAAAAATAAAATAAACAGGGAGTTGCTCTCAGCATTGGCTGAGCCATCTCACGACACCTCCAGATGCTGGAACTAACCAAAGGTCTGTGTCCTTCACAAGCATTGCCCTCCTGCTGTGAACACGGCACCACCTCTGAGGAAACGGGGCCTTAATGTTCACGGATTTCACGATATTTAACTAGAGGATTTTCAACACCTACCTACCTACCTACCTACCTACACACACACACACACACACAGAAAAAGAAAACAAGACACAGAGGGAACTGACACAGAGGGAGATGCCACAACTTCACCGGGGAAAGCGCCAGGCACTCCCATCCCAGACCCCACACCCGATTCCTGAGTAAACAGGAGGAAACGAGTTACTTCTGTTTTATCAACCGTTTCTGCATCTCAGTCCCCAGATTTCAAAGCAGAGGCTCAGGTCCTGTCAGCTGAGCCCAGGCCCAGACAGATGAGCAGAACGTCTCTGGGGCCCTGTTGGCTCAAGCCGGGGCTTTACATTTAGTTTGGTCTTGAAGCATTTGAGGTCTGTCCTCACAGTCCCTGGAAAACGACTGTAGGAAACACTAGGACGACCCCTCCCTGTGCGGAAGCCGTGCATTCTGGCCACAGGCGTGCGAGGATGGGAGTGAGTCGCACGACTGGGGTTCACACTGGCTGGTCCCTTGGCCAAAGGCTGGAACGTGTCTAGAGACACGTGTGTGGATGGAACTGTCAGGAAGGGGCCCCTCTGTTTGCAGGACCGAGTAAATCTTTCCTGGAAGGACTGGAGGAAGAGGAACCAAGTGTGCGCTCTGAACTAGATGGATCGAGGGACCAAGGTTTCCTGTAACAACACTCAGGTGTGAAAAGACGTTTCCTTTGCTGTACAGCTTGCAACACGTGTACTGAAACACCTACACAAACTTTCAAGCTGCACCTTCTAGAACAGAAATGCTTCTGGAATGAAAATCCTTGTTGGAACCAGTTGAGTAAAAATGTGGAACTTTTTTCCACATTTTTAGATAATCATAGTTTATCTTAAAAATGGGTTTTGGGAAAAGTTGAAATATGGTTGAAAACACCAGGAGCAGGTGAAAAAGCCCACGAGCGTCCCCCCCTCCAAGACCTCTGTTCCATCCCCCCCCATCTGGGTTTCAGAAGCTGCCTTACAGGCTTAGTAAGATGGTTCCCACACGACTGTGAACGTATGTCAGAGTTAAGGCCAGATGCAGGTGTGGAAGTGCATCTCCCGGCAGCTGAGCGGTAGCTGGGCACCCCTGTGGTCCAGCTCTGTGGCCATGGCAGCCACTGTCAAGTGTCAGCTGTGCGGGGCCAGCTTCCCATGGCCCAGGGGGCCTGCAGTGCATGGGTCAGATGCCTGGCGAGGCAAACTCTCATTGCTCTACAGAGAGATGGGAGGGTGACTGGCCAATGCAAAGACTCAGGGTTTAAGCCCATCACAGCCACACGAAAACAAGGTCGTTATTTTTCCTTCAACAGCAAACAATTGTAAATTATTCCAAATGACTAAGCCTAACTACCTACATTGTTTCAGCTTCAGATGTAATGGATTTACTGCTCAATTTAAGACAAAACAAATCTGTAACCACCAAGCAGAACTCCCAATAACGGTTGCCAGGTCAGGTTGCCTGTTGGAAGCCCCGTTAGAAGCCAAGTGACCGGGGTAAGAATAAGCTCGCCATGGAGACACCGTGTGCGACATGGACCAAGAGACGGGGCGTGGACTCACAGGTTCTCTGGGGGTGGGTGGGGTGGGGGTCTCCAGCTGAGACCACCCACAGCAGCGCCACCCGTAGAGCAGAACTGCCCTCGACGACGGATGCGCTCTATCTGACACCGCCCAGTGCTGGCCACACGGGCTACTGGGCGCTCGACATGTGGCCAGCGTGACTGAGGAACTGCCTTTGTTTGCACTTTGTTTCATTTTACTTTAAACGGCCGCCATGGTGGATGGAGAAGAACGGGCCAGGAGGCACGTGGGTCCAAACAGGAGGACATCAGGGCTGCATCCCAGCTACCATGCCGGTCAGATGTCCCCGAGAGGCCTGTGGGACTGACAACTGCTATGTGTAGATGGTCCCACGGGGGACCGAGTCACCATGGAGATGGGTGGACTCTACGATCCCCCCAGCCCCACCCTCTCCCGCGCATGCTTACATTTTCAGACCCTTGGCAGATGTGAGCGTGGGCCAGCTCCACGGCGATGACCTTCACGTGCGGCCGGAGGGCCTCCCTCGGGCAGCCTCGGATGACGGAGGCAAAGACCAGGAGGCCGGAGGGGGAGGGAGACTTCCTCAGCATTGACAAGATCAACTTCAGAAACACCTCCGGGCTGACGAAGGTCCCGATCAGCTCTGCAGATCTCGTGCACTGAGGGCAGACGGAGGAGGCCTGAGGCTGCCGCCCCTCTCAGCCCCTCGCTGCTCTGCGTCTGCCGTGCCCGCTTTCACCTGCCATAAGCAGCCCTGCAGGCCCGTCTCTTCCTAACATGTGCTCAAACGCCCACGAAAACTGGTGAGTCCCCTCATGAGCTCAGAAGTGCCAGGGGAAGGAGTTCATGCCGTTTGGCGTGGGCAGGGCTGTCAGAGCGTCCTCTCTGAGGCCCGGCTGCCTGAGCTGGACTCATGGGGGCGGCTCTGCACGTCTGTCCGAGCAGTGACCACTGCAGTGGCCTGCGGGTGGAGGATGTGTTTACCTTCAGACACAGGGCCACTCACCTGCACATGCTTAAAGAGAACCGTTAAACGCCATTTTTTATGGGCACGCAGGCTGGATGCAGAAGGCTGGGGAGAGCCCGGGGGCCACAGAAACATCTACACCTTCACACAGGGGCGACTGCGTGACTGCTGATATGTGTCCAAGTTCACAGACTGCAGAACTAGGAAGGGTGCGTGCAGCCCCTGAGGACAGCGGAATGCCACTCACACTGCGGACCACGGCTTTCTCCTCGTCGGCACAGGCGTGGAGCAGGGTGCGCAGGACGGGCTCCAGGTGCTGCGTGATGTGGCCTTCCGCGTGCAGCAGCAGTACCGCCAGCAGCTGCGCCGACTTCACCCTGGTCGCCACCACCCAGTCGGTGATGTCGTGACAGATGGCGGGAAGGATCTTGGAGAGGTTTCTGAAGACCAGCTCCCGGCAGCCCAGCCCCGGGCGGCTCCCTGTGGGTCATAAAGATGGATGGGAACCCGTGAAATTTACAAACAAGATCTCAACGATTCATGTGCGAAGTCACTTACTACACATTCCTCACTTAAGGCACACCTACGGGTTTTATTTTGAGGTCTTAAAAAACTCAAACCAACTCTGAAGACAGAAATGACGCCACCAAGTGTCATAATTTACTTTAAGTCTTTACAGCGATCCTGAGGTGTGACACACAGTAAACTACATGCTCGAAGGGCACAACCCTGTAGTTCTGACAGATGGATACCACTGTGAACCACTGCGGCCGTCAAGATAACGCGCACCTGTCACCCAGAAGGTCCCTGTGCTCCCGACGATGCCCTCCCCTCAACCCCGGGCAGCCCCGGCCGGCTTCCTGTCGCTACGGGAGCCGCAATTTCCCGATTTTCTGTGAGTGCAGCTGCGCAGCGCACGCTCCTCTCTGCCGGGCTTCCTCCGCTCCAAGGCCCAGCAAGTGGTGGGGGGTGCCGGGCCCTGCTCACTGCTGAGCAGCGTTCCAGCACACGGACAGACCACAGTCTGTCTGTCTACCTGCCGATGGACGTCTGAGCGGTTCTGCCGTGGGCTGTCGCCGACGAGACTTCTCTTGGGTGGGCGCCCTGGAGCGCCACGGCTAAGCACATGGAAGGTGGGCACTATACTGATTAAGAAATGGCCGAGCAGTTTTCCAACGCTGCTGCACTGCTGTCTGCCCTCCCCAGCCGTGCACAAGGCCTGAAGCTCCTCCATGTCTGCACCACACCTGGCATGGGCAGTCTTAGGTCAAGCCTCCAGGCAGGGAGGGGCATCTCCTTGTGGCTTTGATGTGCATTCTCCTCACGAGCAATGCCCTGGAGCACTGACTCATGGGCTTGTTTGACATCTGTGTGTCTTCAGTGAAGTGTCTTTTCAAACTTTTTTTGCCACTAAAAAAACTGGATTGTGTTCTTGATATTGAGTTTGAGAGTTCTCTCTGTGCTCTGGACACAAATCCTTACATAAACAATTTGCAAACATCTCAGTCTGTGCCCTGTCGTTTCATTCTCTTAATGTCTTTCAAAGAGCAGAAGTTTTCATTTTGATGAAAAGCAATTTATCAGTCATTCTTTTGTGGAGTGTATTTAGGTCGTACCCTTAGATCCACATGGCATTTCGGGTTAATTTTCATTTATCAGGATGGTTGGATCCAAGCCCACTTTTTTTGCACATCCAGTGGTTCCAGCACCATTGCTGAGACGTCTTTTCTCCCCTTGTCTTTGCAACTTGCCAAAATTCAGAGTCCACACACCTGTGTCTGTTTCTGGACTCTGCTCTGTTCCACTGGTCTGTTGGTCTGATTTTTTATTTTTTTAATTTATTTTTGGCTGTATTGGGTCTTCGTTGCTGCGCACAGGCTTTCTCTAGTTGTGGTGAGTGGGGGCTACTCTTCATTGCGGTGCACGGGCTTCTCATTGCAGTGGCTTCTCTTGTTGTGGAGCACGGGCTCTAGGCACGTGGGATTCAGTAGCTGTGGCACACGGGCTCAGTAGCTGTGGCTCGCGGGCTCCAGAGCACAGGCTCAGTAGTTGTGGCACACGGGCTTAGCTGCTCCGCGGCATGTGGGATCTTTCTGGACCAGGGATCGAACCCGTGCGCCCTGCATTGGCAGGCAGATTCTTAACCACTGCGCCACCACGGAAGTCCATGTCGGTCTGTTTTTATGTTCACAACCTCACCATCTTGATTACTGCGTTTTATGTCTTAAAACCAGAAGTACTCATCTTTCAACCTGGGCCTTTGTCTTCAAAGTTTTGGCTGTGCTAGGTCCTTTACGTTTCCTTATGAATTTCAGGATAAGTTTCTCAATTTCTATAAAAAAGCCTTCGAGGATTTTGATTACAAGATTTTGACCTTAAAGACTCAAAACAACTCTAGAGATAGAAATGAGACCGTGACATGTCAAACTTTAAAGCATGTTTTAGTAAAAAGAACAGCTTGTACTGAGGCGTCACTTTGATTTTTGTTCCTGTTGCTTTTCTCTTTTTATGGTATATGAGAGAACTAGTTCTAAATGTTTCAGATTCTGCTGATGGTTTAAGTGAGCTTGTTATAATTTTGTAAAAAACAAAAAGGAAAACAATAAATGCCCTTTTCTTCCTGACGACATGTCCCTTGTGGAAAGTTTGTGGGATGAGGGGACAGGTTAGGACCGTCTGGGGAGTGGTCCACTGACAGGCGGGCACACAGCCCGAGAGGCATTTCCAGAGATGCGCGCCTCACTCTGAAGATGGCTCTGAAGCTGGCTCTGAAGCCTCCTTTCCTGTACTTGATACGGCAGACATGATAATTTAAAAGACGGTGCATTCTCAAACTTTACTCAATCAGAAAAAACCCTGCTGGCAACTAATTTTTGTACCTTTTCCAAAACATGCGTGATTACCCCTTGTAGCAGTTGTGCGGCGTGGGAGGTGAAGCTGCATGAATAAACATGTGGACCAAAAAAAAAACCACGGGCCTCCCAGGTATGGGGGAGGAGCCGCCTTCTGGGTCTCACAGTGAACAGCAGCGGGTGCACACGAGGCGTGAGCAGTTGTCTTCATGCTGCCCTTCGTGCAAGGCGTCCCCTCCAGGGTGGCCGTCCGAGCCTGACTTCACCTGACCAGGGCTGGAGGGGCCTGCGGGCCCCGGTCCCGGTCCCTCCCATGGTGCTGCCTGTCTGACCCGGTGCATGTATACCAGGCTCTGTCCCTGCCAGCGGCACTCCACCATCACTCCACTGTAAGAAGACACCTGCAGACAGACTGCAGTGATACAGGCGTCCGATCAAGTTCAGTGGAAGGGACTTCGTTCCTAGACAGAAAGCGTTTCCAGAGCAGAAGAAACTAGACACGTGTGGGGTTGAGGGGCAAAGAGGGGGGCCGCAGCCCGGCAGGCAGGGGGCTCCCTTGGAAATGCAGCCCGGATCTGACTCAAGAGCTAAGGGAACACATGGCGTGCCTGCGCACACACACACGCACCCGCGGGCGCTCACGGTCTGGCAGAGAACCACGACAAGGGGCAGGACGGGAGGTCCAGCAACGGGAGGCTCTGTTCTGAGGGTAGCATCACCCGGAACACGAGGACTGCGTCTCACTGGCTACCTGTGTGTTTGCTTCTCCAGGTGAAGCTCACAGAACAGCTTTGTGAGATGACAAAGCACCACCCATTTCCAACGTTTCCCCATCAGGCTCACGCTCCTCGGCTGGCCGCGCCCTCACGTACCCAGGGAGGCCCGCCCAGGACCGCGAGGGAGGCCCTTCCCGCCGTCCGGCTCTACCTCCGGGACTCGCCCTGCTGCACCGCTGGCCTGGGCTGGCTGCGCTCACCTGGCGAGGGGTGGTGTGCGGGGGGCGGGCCAGCAAAGTCCAGCTTGTCCTTGAGGTCCTCCTCGTTCTCCATCTGCCAGTGCAGCCCGACCTGCTCCCAGAGGCCGGCTGCCCCGCACCTGCCGCACAACACAGACCCGGGTCAGGGGGCGCCCTCGGGGGGGGCGGCCGGGTCTCTGCCCGAGGGAGCTCACCAGTGAGTCTGCCATGCCTCCATCACTAACCCAAGCAAAGTGCTAAAGATGCAAAACTGTACTGTTGAAGTCCCGTGGCCTCCAAGCACGCAGGATGCGGGGACACGGTGGCTCCCGCAAGACTCTGGACCAAAGGAAACAACCACCGCCGTAAACAACAGCTTAGGAAAAGCCAGCGCCTGGTGAGGCGAGCAGGAGGGAGGCGCACGGCACGGCGGCTCTGGGGCGGGACGTGCTTGCCCTGGCACCCAGAACCTCGGCCTGTCCGCCACGTTGCCACTTACGCGATCTCGGGGATCTCATCGTCGAGGCTGCTCAGGAGAAGCGGAATGAGCCTGTGCAAGAATGAGTAGCGGTCCCGCAGGTGCAGCAGCCAGCCCCCGACCACGCGCGCCACCGCCTGGCGCACCTGCAAGCAGAGGAGGGTGAGCGGCCTTCACGCGCGTGAGGCCCGCGGCAGCCCCAGGTCCCCCGTGCGGGCACACAGAGGCCCCAGAGCCCGCTCAGGTGCTCTGGCAGCTCTGCATCCCCATCTCGGGCCTGGAACGAGATGCTAGCTCCCTAGGTCTCGCTGCTTCAACCCCTGTCCTCCGGGCTCAGGCCGGACCCTCCACTGGCCACAGCAGGTCCTGCAGCCCCGCCTCAGCCCTGTGGCACGTTTGCGGCCTCCTGTGTGGGAACCTCCTGGCTGGGCTGGGCACTGGCCGCCTATGTCCAAGAAGGTGACGTGCGTGCCTCTACCCACCTCACCCACTGCAGGGAAGAGGTGAGCTTCATGTCGCATGTGACCCAGGGAGCAGCAACAGGCCTCTGTTTTTATCATGTTCTGATTGGACCCAAGGATTCTGATGCCCGTTCCAGTTTAGTCGGGCAGGATCCCACCCATGGGGGCTCGGGTTACATCACACCCCGCGGGCTCCCAAAGTAGCCAGCACTGGACGAGGAGCAGCCGCCTTGCCTCGGCTTCAGGTTCTCCTCTACGTCACTGAAACTCACCTGGGAGGTAAGTTTCATTCTTTCATCCGCCCCTCCCCTCCCCTTCCATCTACCCCCCTCCCCGGGGCCCCCCCTGTCATTCCTGAGCACCAGTGAGGGGCTGGGGGCCAACCAGACCTGCTCCCTCTCCCTTCCACCAGGGTTCTGGCCCAGGGCAGGTGCGCACAAGCGCCCAAGGGCCTGAGCTGATCGCCTGTGGGGCGCCAGCAGCGGGGCAGGTGGGGCTGTTCCCAGGCAGGCTCCTGGGCAAACACCTATACGGTCACATCCTTGGAGCCTCAACAACAGGGTCAGTGCTTTATCCCACCTACACAAAGCACACAGAACTCCGTCTTCTAGATGAAACACCCACAGTCAGAGATGAGCAATGTGCAGAGGGAGCGCCCGACGGTCAGGGCGAGCCTGGGGCAACCGAGGGCACGTGCCTGTTTATAGGCAGTGACTTAACCTGAGCTGGATGCTCTCACCTGGATGGTGCACTCAGGGGGCCGGGGCCTTTCTGGGCCTGGAGGAAGCTGTGACAGCCCTGCTGCACCGGGACACCACCCCTTCCCACCTCCTTGGACATATCCTGCAGACCTCAAGTGACCAGGCTCCCGAAGGAAAAGCGAGGACATCGCTCTGGGTCCCCTGCTGAGAAAGTAGGGAGGGATGGGCCTCTCATCACTTCCTGGGTAAGTGATCAGAGCCTCTAATCTTCCTGTGTAATAGAACAGGCACCTGGAGCCATTCTGGCTGTCTGCACACACACTAGCAAAACTGTCCTGACTCGTGCAAGTTCAATGTTTCATGGTATAAAGTAACTGTGACCAGCACAGAGAAAGGTACCCAACATCACTAATCACTAATCCTCAGGAAAATGCAAGTCAAAACCACAGGGAGATACCAGCTCACGGATGCAGAGGAACTGGATCCCTTGTACATTGCTGGTAGGAATGCAAAGCAGTGCAGCCACGTGGAAAACAGTTTGGTGACTTCAACAAGCTACACATGTGTTACTGTAGGACGGACACAGCAATTCCACTCCTGAGTGTTTACCCGAAAGAAGTGAAGCAGGACTCAAACGGATCCCTGCACACCATCGTCCTCAGCATCCCTATGCACAACAGCTAAAAGGTGGCAACAACCCAAGAGTCCGTGGACGGATGAATGGAGGAACACAGTGTGGTCTGTCCACACGGTGGATGCTATTTAGCCTTAAAAGGAGCAAAGCACTGACACCTGCCACAGACGGGTGGACCTCACCAACACAATGCTGAGTGAGAGAGGCCAGTCACAACAGACCCCATCCTGATTCCACTTACATGAAACAGCTAAATTGTCAGATCCAGAGAGACAGAAAGATTAGAGGTCATTAGGGGGGTGGGGGGGACGGGGAGTAATTGCTTAATGGTCACAGTTTCTGTTCGCGATGATAAAAAAAGTTTTGGAGGGTGGTGATGGTTGCACAGCACTGTGAATGTACTTAATATCACTGAACTGTGCACTTAAAAATGGCTTAAATGGCAAATTTTGTTATAAACATTTTACGAAAAAATTTAAAATTAATGATGTAATATATCAAAAACATTGAACGCTTTAAGTGAGGGAATTGTATGGTATGTAAATTATGGCTTGATAAAGCTGTTTTAAAAAATGAAACAAATCAAAATAAAGAGTTAATTATAAGGGAGCCCCCATAAAACGATCAGCGGATTACTCTACAGAAACGCTGCAGGCCAGAAAGGAGTGGCAAGATATATTCAAAGTCCTGAAAGGGAAAAGTCTGCAACCTAGCATACTCTATCCAGCAAGATTACCATTTAGAATAGAAGGAGAGAAAAAGAATTTCTCAGAGAAGCAAAAACTAGAAGAACACAGCAATACTAAACCTATCCTAAAAGCAATATTGAAAAGTCTTCTCTAGATAGAAAAGAAGCAAGAAGCTATAGGAAAGAGAAAAATCACAATTGGAAAGTAAATCACTTAAATAAGCCAGTATACAGGTTAAAAAAAATGTAAAAAATTTTTGTGACAGCAACAATAGCCACAATGAATGACGAAAGGATAACTATGAAGATGTAAAAGAGGACATCAAAATCATAAAACGTGGGCGAGAAGAGTAAGAAAATGTCGATTTTTTTTCTTTTAGAATGTGTTTGAGCCCCTAATGACTATCAGTCTAAAGTAAGTAGATATAACTATGGGTTAACATACTTGAAAAACAGGGTAACCACAAATCGAAAACATACAACAGATTCACAAAACCCAAAAAGAAGAGAACACAAGCATAATATAAAAGGAAATCATCAAATCTCTGGCTAGGCTCACCGAGAAGAAAAGAGAGAGGTCCCAAATAAATAAAATAAGAAATGAAAAGGGAAAAATAACAACTGATACTGCAGAAATACAAAAGACCATAAGAGAATACTATGAACAATTATATGTCAACAAATTTGACAACCTAGAAGAAATGGACAAGTGTCTAGAAACATACAGCTCACCAAAATTGAAACACGAAGAAATAGAAAACTTAAACAGACCAATTACTAGAAGTTAAGTAGAATCTGTAATAAAAAAGCTCCCTGGGCTTCCCTGGTGGTGCAGTGGCTGAGAACCTACCTGCCTGCCAATGCAGGCGCCATGGGTTCGAGCCCTGGTCTGGGAAGATCCCACATGCCGCGGAGCAACTGGGCCCGTGAGCCACAATTACTGAGCTTGCGTGTCTGGAGCCTCTGCTCCGCAACAAGAGAGGCCGTGATAGTGAGAGGCCTGCACACCGCGATGAAGAGTGGCCCCCACTTGCCACAACTAGAGAAAGCCCTCGCACAGAAATGAAGACCCAACACAGCCATAAATAAATAAATAAATAAAGTAATTAATTAAAAAAAAAAAAAAGCTCCTTGCAGGGAATTCCCTGGCGGTGCAGTGGTTAGGACTTGGCGCTTTCACTGCCAGGGCCCAGGTTCAATCCCTTCTTGGGGAACTAAGATCCCACAGGCTGCGTGGTGTGGCAAAAAACAAACAAACAAAAACAAAAACAAAACAAAAACTCCCTGCAAACAAAAATCCAGGACTGGGTGGCTTCACTGAGGAATTCTACCAACCATACAAAGAATGTACACCTATCCTCCTCAAACTCTTCCAAAAGACTGAAAAGGAGGTAACATTCCCAAAGACATTCTATGAAGCCACCATCACCCTGATACCAAAATCAGACAAAGACACCACCAAAAAAGAAAATTATAGGCCAATATCTTCGATGAATATAGATGCAAAAATTCTCAACCAAATGTTACCAAACCCAATCCAAGAACACATAAAAAAGATCATACACCACGACCAAGTTGGACTCATCCCAGGGTCACAAGGATGGTTCAACATACGCAAATCCATCAATGTGAAACACCACATCAACAAAAGACAAAAACCACATGCTCATCTCAAGAGATGCAGAAAAAGCATTTGATAAAATTCAACATCCATTCATGATAAAAACTCTTACCAAAGTGGGTATAGAAATAACATATCTCAACATAATAAAAGCTATTTGTGACAAACCCACAGCCAACACAATACTCAATGGTGAAAAGCTGAAAGTCTTCCTCCACTCTCACCACTTCTATTCAACATATATTGGAAGTCCTAGCCACAGCAATCAGATAAGAAAAAAGAATAAAAGGTATCCAAGTTGGAACAGAAGAGGTAAAATTCTCACTATGTGCAGATGACATGATACTATATTTAGAAAACCATAAAGACTCCACACAAAAACTACTAGAACTGATGAACAAATTCAGCAAAGTAGCAGGATACAAGATTAACATACAGAAATTCGTTGCATTTCTTTACACTAACAATGAAACATCATAAGGAAATTAAAACAAAAAAAACTTTTAAAAATTGCAACCAAAAAATTAAAATACTTAGGCATAAACCTGACCAAGGAGGTAAAAGACTTATGTGCTGAAAGCTATAAAACATAAAGAAATCTATAGATTTAATGTGATACCTATCAAATTACCCATGACATTTTTCATAGAGAACAAATAATCCTAAAATTTACATGGAATCATAAAAGATCCAGAATTGCCAAGGCAAACCTGAGGAAAAAGAAAAAAGCAGAAGGCATAACCCTCCCAGACTTCAGACAATACTATAAAGCTACAGTAATCAAAAGAGCATGGTAGGGGCTTCCTTGGTGCAGTGGTTAAGAATCCGCCTGCCGGGCTTCCCTGGTGGCGCAGTGGTTGAGAGTCCGCCTGCCGATGCAGGGAACACGGGTTTGTGCCCCGGTCTGGGAAGATCCCACATGCCGTGGAGCGGCTGGGCCCATGAGCCATGGCCGCCGAGCCTGCGCGTCCGGAGCCTGTGCTCCGCAACGGGAGAGGCCACCGCAGTGAAAGGCCTGCGTACCGAAAAAAAAAAAAAAAAACGAATCTGCCTGCCAATGCAGGCGACACGGGTTCAAGCCCTGGTCTGGGAAGATCCCACATGCCACAGAGCAACTAAGCCCATGCGCCACAAGAAGCCACTGCAATGAGAAGTCCGTGCACTGCAACAAAAAGCAGCCCTCGCTCGCCACAACTAGAGAAAGCCCGTGTGCAGCAACAAAGACCCAACGCAGCCAAAAATAAATAAATTTATTAAAAAAAAAAAACAGCATGGTATTGGCACAAAAACAAACATATGGATCAATGGACTAGAGAGCCCAGAAATAAACCCACACAACTATGGACAATTAATCTTTGACAAAGGAGGCAAGAATATACAATGGGGAAAAGACGGTCTCTTCAGCAAGTGGTGTTGGGACAGTTGGACAGGCGCATGTAAATCAATGAACACACCCTCTCACCATACACAAAAATAAACTCAAAATGGCTTAAAAACTTAAACTTAAGACATGACACCATAAAACTCCTAGAAAAGAACATAAGCAAAACATTCTCTGACATAAATCATACAAAGGGTCAGTCTCCAAAGCAACAGAAATAATAGCAAAAATAAACAAATGGGACCTAATCAAACTCACAATCTTTTGTACAGCCATGGAAACCATAAACAAAACAAAAAGATGACCTATGGACTGGGAGAAAATATTTTCAAATGATGTGACCGAGGGATTAATTACCAAAATATACAAACAGCTCATACAGCTCAACAACAAAAAACCAAACAACCCAATCGAAAAATGGGCAGAAGACCTAAATAGACATTTCTCTAAAGAAGACATACAGATGGTCAACAGGCACATGAAAAGATGCTCAACATTGGTAATTATTTGAGAAATGCAAATCAAAACTACAGTGAGGTATCACCTCACACAGGTCAGAATGGCCATCATTAAAAAGTCTACAAATAACCAATGCTGGAGAGTGTGGAGAAAAGGAAACCCTCCTACAGTGTTGGTGGGAATGTAAGTTGGTGCAGCCACTATGGAGAACAGTATGGAGGCTCCTCAAAAAACTAAAGCTATAGCTAACATATGATCCAGCAATCCCACTCCTGGGCATATATCCAGAGAAAGCCATAATTCGAAAAGATTCATGCACCCCTATGTTCACAGCAGCACTATTCACTATAGCCAAGATATGGAAACAACCTAAATGTCCATGGACAGATGAATGGATAAAGAAGATGTGGTATATATATACAGTGGAATATTACTCAGACGTAAAAAAAGAATGAAATAATGCCACTTGCAGCAACACGGATGGACCTAGAGATTGTCATACTAAGTGAAGTAAGTCAGAGAAAGACAAATACCATGTGATATCACTTATATGTGGAATCTAAAATACGACACAAATGAACCTATCTATGAAACAGAAATAGACTCACAGACATAGAAAACACACTTGTGGTTGCCAAGGGGGAGGAGGGTGGGAGAGGGATGGAGTGGGAGTTTGGGATTAGCAGATGCAAACTAGTATATACAGGATGGGTAAACAACAAGGTCCTACTGTAGAGCACGGGGAACTATATTCAACATCCTGTGATAAACCATAATGGAAAAGCGTCTAAAAGACAACGTACATATATGTCTAACTGAATCACTTTGCTGCACAACAGAAATTAACACAACGTTGTAAATCAACTATACGCCAATAAAAAAAAAAGAAGAAAGAAACAAATCAAGAACGTGTGGTTGGAGGCAGGGTGGGTTGCTGCGAGCGGCCTGGGGCCAGACCCAGGCCTGGAGCGGGAGGCCAGCTCCAGCTGGGGGCCCTGCGTACCTTACAGCAGCCCCAAGCCTCGGACGCGGAGGACTTCTGTGGGAAGGAATGAGATGATATTTAATGTACGGATGGACAGGACACGAGGAGGCTGGCACTTCTGCTGTCGGGGCACAGGGGCCACGGGCCGACCACCCTGCAAGTCCCCCACCGGCAACCACCGCTCCTCCCACCCCAAGGGACCGGAGCCCTTCACCCCATCCTTCCTTTGGGAGAGAGCCTGCCCTCACAGCCTTCACTCTGCTCCCCACGGCCTCAAATCCACGACACGCCCTCTGAGCTGGCTTCTGCCAACAAAAGAGCCGGTTCTCTCACCTCCACCTGCCTGCCTGTCTTGTCTGTCTGTCTCTCCTCAGGCCCCAAAGCCAATGGAAGGAATTACCCCGACACACCAACCCTGGCTCCATCCTCCTCCCAGGCCTCGTTTGCCAACCTCTGCGGCTTTTTGATTAAATCACCTTGATGGAGGAGGATGTTACAGATGCTTCTGCAAACCGTGGAAATACTCAGTTTAGAGTTTCTTCCTAAAAGGAAGCAGTCCTCTTCCCCATTCCTTAGGATTAAGAATAACAAACATATTATGACAACTCAGGTCTCCCCCAGCTTCTCAAAGACGTGAAATAGGAACACCTGTGACCGCGAATGATGGAAGGACATTTAACGTCACATATAGTGTCTTCAAAAAAAGACAAAAGTGAGGGAGTGACAAATAGCACACTGGCACACTTCTGGTGGAGAAAAGGGACTGCCTGGAGGAGAAACTCTGGTTACCTGGGGGACATCATCAAAGAGCCGCTGAGCAAAGTGAGGAAGGACGTCGTCCACTGACTTCCCGCTGCCAAACTGGATCACCGTGCCCGTGGCCTCGATGACGGCCACCCGCACCTTCCAGTGCTGGTGGGAGATGGACTGCATCAGGGGGCCGATCAAGGACTCCGACTGCATGTGGAAGTGGTCTGTGGGACGGGGAGACCATCAGTCACCAGGGGAGCCTGTGAGCGTCAACCCTGGCCCAGTTCCCTTGGGCTGGCCACACACAGCTTTGTACCCCAGCACCAGAAGAGGTGCAGAGTTGGGCGTGTGACCCAAACAACACCTCTCCGACCCAGAGACTTGGGAGGACCAAAGGGAAAAGGCTGGGGCTGGACCCATCTCAGCTGAACACAAGAGCTGGGAGGGGAGAACCTGAAGCTGCAGATGGCTGCGACAGGCACTCCAGAGTACGCTGAGTGGGGAGACACTGCGCGTCCCCACCTCTGGATGAGCCTGCAGCCAGACAGCCAGCACGACCGCAGGAAGCTGGATCAGCACCGCTGATCCAGGCAAAGCCACCCCACTTCCTAAAGGCCTCACAGGAAGTCACGACCAGGGGCTCTTCGTGACAGCCAAGCGAACCCTCTGGTTTAGCAGTTGTGCCGCTGCTTGAGACCCTTCTGTAAGGTCGCTATTTCTGTGATACTTGGGGCGAGTTCTTTCAGCGTTCGGGTCCTGAGATCAATGCAGGCTTCGGTCCACTACTGCCCAGTGTGCGGGGAGCCAGAGGAGAGACCCCGTGCGCAGAACTGGGGGGTGGGGGACAAAGGGGACGGCGTTGAGACGGGGAGATGCTTCACTCGGCAACAAACGAGCATCCACTGCGGGCAGGCACTGCGCTCCGGGCTGCGGGTGCAACAGGGTGCGGACGAGGGCGGGCTTGGGGAGGGGGCGACGTGGGAGGAGACAAGGGCGGGCACCTGGCGTGGCGCGCGCCAGGCCCGCGGCGCACTCGCAGCTCTCTCGGCGCACGGCGGCGAAGGGGTCAAGCAGCGTGCAGCGCAGCACGCGCACCGCGTCGTCCAGGTGGGGCGCGAGCGCAGCGCCGCTCAGGCGTATGGCCCGGTGGAGCAGCTGCACTAGCGCCAGGCGCAGCTCCTCGCAGACCTCGGGCGGTGGGCGGCGCGCGGGCTCGGGGCCGGCCAGGCGCGCGGCGAGAGCGGGCAGCAGGCGCGGGAGGGCGTCACGGGGCCGGGCGGCTCGCCGCAGGCCCAAGTCCAGCAGGTGCACGGCCAGCGCGCGGCAGCCCTCGGCCGGGTCGGCCAGGCAGCGCAGCAGGCGCGGCAGCAGCAAGCGCGCCCACGGGCCCTGAAAGGCGGCGGCTGCGGCGGCGGGGTCGCCGTCGGGCGCCTCGGGCCGCGCCGCCTCCAGGGTGCGCTGCAGCGCCTCCAGCGCGCGCCGCCGGCCCAGCTTGCTGTCGGCCTCCAGACCGGGCAGCATGCGGCTCAGTACGCGGCTTAGCTCCGCCGCCTCGGCCGTCTCGGCGGCTTCCGCCGGGTCCGGGGATGCCGCGGCCTCGGTCGCCACCAGCGCCGCCATCTTCCCCGCGTTGCTAGTCACCAGGGGAGACCGGCGCTTTTACGACGGTCGCGGCGCGGATTACGGCGCGTTTTCCGGTCGGCTCCGAGAGTAACTTTATTGGCAGCTCGGAACACTGACAGGACACGGCCGGGGGGCGGGGCCGGGGCGGGGAGTCGGATGGCTGAGGGGACGCGGGCCAGGCCGGGGGTCCTGGGCAGGTCTGGAGCCCGATATGATGGCCGCTGCGGACTTGTGTACAGGGAGGCGTGGTGGTCGTGTCCTTAGGTGGCTACTGTGACCCTCACCCCTCCTGCATGGCCGGGTCGGACCAGTTCCGTCGGATACGGTGACGTGGAGAGGGCACGTGGTCTCTCCGGCTCGGGTCTTCGTCTAGTGGGTGACACGTTAATCAGCGTGCAGTTACCGTGGTCCTGAGGGATGAAGGCCAAGGAACTTGGCGTAGACTGGAAGGCTTCCTGGAGGAGGTGACAGCCCCAGCGTAATATAGTGGGTAATTAAGAGTTAACTAGGTGAAGGGGGGGTGAAAGCGTTGCAGAGGGAGGGGACAGCATGGGCAAAGGTCTATGGTGAGAGTGGGACTGCTCAGTTGTGCCCCCCAAAGTTCACGTAGTGGAGTCCTGAACCCCCCAGGACCTCAAAACATGACCTTACTTAGCAATAGGGCCATTCAGACTCATCAAGTTAAGAAGGGGCCATTAGGATGGGCCCTAATCCATATGACTGTGTCCTTATAGAAAGGGGAAACTGGAGACAGACAAGCACACGGGGAGAACGATCATGAACATGGATGGCCATCTGCAAGCTTAGGAGAGCGGCCTGGAGCAGACTCACTCCCTCAGCGGCTCTGGGGGAAGCAGCCTCTGACACCGTGATCCTGGACTTCTGGATTCCAGAGCAGTGGGGAGATAAATTTGTGTTGTTTAAGCCGCCAGGTTTATTTATGGTACTTGTTTGGGCAGCTGCAGGAACAAATACGGGGAGGGGGCCTGACACTGTTCTGGGAAATGAAGAAAAGTGCCCTGTGGCTAGAGCCCAGGGGCCCAGGGGGAGCAGGGTCCTCTGGGTGGCTCCACTGGGTCCCAGTGGGGGATGCAAGGGAGGATTTAAGGTGGAAGAGTTTCGTGTAAGGTTTGTGTTTTTAGAAAACTGCTTTGGCTGTTGCAGAACAGGTTAGCAGGGAGCCAGGCAGTCGCCACATGAGGCCGTTGCGAAGGCCGTGCTCTGGCTGAGATGAGTGAGTAAACACTTAAATGGGGGTGGTGGACTTCCCGCCCCAGAAGGTGCTGCAGACTCACTTTCCCAGCTGCTCCCCACGAAGTACAACTAAGTACCTTGCAGCTAGTTCAGCAGACAATGGGGAAAGGCTCTGAGCTGGAAAGGAGACGGGCTGACTGGGGACTCCAGCACTGGAGGAACAGCCATGGGATGGGTCCCTGGGGTTTCTCTTTTTTGCTTACAGGTTCCTGGAATAGGCGCTAGAGGGGGCTGCAACCCAGACCTGCCGACAGGCCACTCACTGAGTACACGATCACTGCCTCGGCATCTGTTCTGTGTGGCCCGCTGCCTGCGGGGCCTTGAACTGACAGGAGCCCTCCCTCGAGTGCGTGACCTAGATGACAGCCCGCAGAGTCACCAGTAAACCGAAGTTCCTGATATGACCCCCCGCCCAACACCCTTGTGATAACCTCTCTCCCTGTGGGCCCCATATATTAAACCCCTGTGAAGCTCACCAAAACCCTGCTCCCTCTGGTTTGAACTGACCTATCCAGCCTTAGCCCAGGAACCCCAAAGCACAGCCCTGTGGACCTAATACAGGTGTGCGCCCCTGGTCCTGACTCCTGGGCACTCTGCCTGTACCTCCTCCAGGACCTGTGAGTCGTAAGCTTCTCTGTTCCGCTATTTCTTGAGATCTTTGTTGAACCACCAGGCAGCCTGGCCACATGCCTTCTGACACTGCAGGCAGCACCCACAGGGATGGAGTGACAGCCGGGGCAGCACCGGGACAATGGAGCAGACAGGAAGGGCATTGCAAGGGCTGGGGAAATAAAACTATCATTGGAACCACAGGCCATAAAAGTAGGCTGGAATTTATACACTAAACCTAAATGGGATGACTTTCTGCTGAAATAGAAGATGAATTTTTTGTTTGATGTGGACCATTTTTTAAAGTTTTTATTGAATTTGTTACAATATTGCTTTTTTTTTTTTTTTTTTAATATATTTTGGTGTTTTGGCCGCGAGGCATGCAGGATCCTAGATCCCTGGCCAGGGATAGAACCTGCACCCCTTGCATTGGAAGGCGAAGTCTGAACCACTGGACTGCCAGGGAAGTCTCTGAAATAGAAGATTTAAATAAAATCAGGATTCTTCTAACACAATAACCAAAATGTCCAGTATACAGTAAAAAACCACTGGTCATACCAAGAACCAAGGAAAACCATTATTTGAACATGAAAAGAAGTGAACTGACGTGAACACCAAGATAAATCTTGGAATTATCTGAAAAGGATTTTAAGGCAGTTATAAAAATGCTTTTAAAAATATTTATGGGGCTTCCCTGGTGGCGCAGTGGTTGAGAGTCCACCTGCCGATGCAGGGGACACGGGTTCGTGCCCCGGTCCGGGAAGATCCCACATGCCGCGGAGCGGCTGGGCCCGTGAGCCGTGGCCGCTGAGCCTGCGCGTCCGGAGCCTGTGCTCCGCAACGGGAGAGGCCACAACAGTGAGGGGCCCGCGTACCGCAAAAACAACAACAACAACAAAAAAGTGCACAGAGCCTCAGATCTGCAGGACAATCGTTTTTATCACCAGAGTCTCAGAACAGGAGGAGGGAGAATGTGGGCTGAAAAACTGTTTGAAGAAATAATGGCTGAAAACTTCCCAAATTTGGTGAAAGACATAAACCCATAGGTACAAGAAGCTAAGGAACCCCTGTGTAGGATAAGCCTTCTGAAAATCCATACTAAGAAACATCATAATTAAATCTGTGAGGACTAAAGACAGAAAAAAAAAAAGTAAAAACAGCCAGAGAGAAATGATGTGTTTCCTAGAGAGGAACACCAGTGTGAATGACAGATTTCTCATCTGAAATCACAGCGGCCAGAAGGAAGTGGTATATTTTTTATATCTGATTGTTGAAGCAAAAACTATAATACTGGGACTTCCCTGGTGGTGCAGTGGTTAAGAATCTGCCTGCCAATGCAGGGGACAAGGGTTCGATCTCTGGTCTGGGAAGATCCCACATGCTGCAGAGCAACTAAGCCTGTGCACCATAACTACTGAGCCTGCACTCTAGAGCCCATGTGCCACAACTACTGAATCCCAGGCGCCTAGAGCCTGTGCTCCGCAACAAGAGAAGCCACCGCTATGAGAAGCCTGTGCCCCACAACAAAGAGTAGACCCTGCTCTCCGCACCTAGGGAAAAGCCAGCACGCAGCAACAAAGACCCTATGCAGCCAAAAATAAATCAATTTATATATAAAAATTATAATACCGATGAGCTCTGTGCGCATGGGGGAAATATTTACAATAATTATATTTGAAAAGTGAGGGTAAAGGGAGGTTTGTACACTGCACTAGATGTGAAACATCGGTACCAGTAAACTGATAATTACATACGTGCACAGGAGCATGTAGAACAGCCACTGAGAAAAGTAAACAGTGATATACTCAATACGTTATAAAGTGGGATTCTAAAGGATATTCAAGTATCCCATAATATGGCACGAGGAGACAAACACAAATAATAGAATGGCAAACTTAGCCTCTTTCAATAGTTCAAAATGTAAAGGGGCCAAACACACCAGTTAGAAGACAAAGATTTGCAGAGGGAATAAAAAACCACGACCCAACTATATGTCATTTACCGTATGCTAAAACTCACTTCAAACGTAATGATGTGGGTAGGTTGAAAGAAAAAGGAAAAAGGCATCGTGTAAACATTCATTTATAAAAAGCACAATGACTAACATCAGCTAATTTCCCTTCAGAGCGAGGGAAATTTCTACAGAAAAGGAGGTCCATTGTATAAGAATAAAAGGATCCATCCACCAGGAAGTTACATAGCAATCGCAAATGTTTATGAGCCAAACAACAGACCTTCAAGATACATGAAGCAAACACTGGCAGAGCTGAAAGGAGAGAGACCAACCCCCAGTTACAGGTGAGGACCTCAGCACCCACTCTCCACAACTGCTGGAACTACTAGACATTCCACAAGGACACAGAACACCATCAACCAAAGGGATCAGTGGACATTTACAGACCCTCCACCCAACAGAGCAGGATGCCCGTTATTCACAGGTGCCCAGGGACATGCCAGGATAGACTGTATCCATAAAACAGACCTCAGCAAATGTAAAAGAAGTGAAGTCACAGAGAGCATTTTCTCTGACAAAAAATGGAATCAAACTAAAAATCAGTAACAGAAAGACAATCTTCAAACATGGAAATTAACTCGGTTCTACTCAGAAATAAAGAGGAAGGAACTATTGATACATGCAAGAACTTGGATGCATCTCTAGGGGATTATGCTGAGTAAAAGAATACAATCATACAAGATACCAGTAGTGTGATTCCATGTGTATAACATGCATGAGATAATTACAGAGATGGGGGACACGTGAGTGGTCCCCAGGGGTTAGGGGTGGGGCTGGGTGCAACTACACGGGTGGCAGAAGGAAGCTTGTATAGTGATGGTGCTTGAGTGTCCTGACTGTGGTGGTGGCTACATGAGTACTTAGGGGGGATCTGGCCTCTTGTCCCGTCCCCAGACATTCTTCCAGACTGAATAGAATAAGCAGGGGCAGTAGAACAGGGGGACCACGGAGAGAAAAGTCTTTATCTGAGCAACATGAAACAGGAATAAGAAGCTACATAAAAGAAGCTGCGTAAAAGGTGGATGATAGAAGCAGATAACGCTAATTTCTGGTTAGTACACGGCCTAGAAAAAGGGATAATCAAAATGGGGCAGAGAAGGTATTCAAAGGGATAACCGAGACAAATTTGCCAGAGTTAAAAGTGAAAGACCTTCAGATTGAAGGAACTACACAGCACCAGTGAGGCACACGTATTGACATGTTGTGAGACTTAGGAATACCAAAGAAAAACAGGAGTTTGTGGGAGACTGCCAGAGAGAGAACAGGGTGCCTTCAAAGGGACAAGAGTCAGATTGATGTCAGATGTTTCTCTTTAGTTCCACAAATACTTTTGTAATTGCTTCCAGTGGCCCGTTTAGGGTAAAAAAAAAAAAAAGTTGATTTGTTTTTCCCCAACAGGAAAATATACGGACAAATCTGAACACAGTAAAGGAAAGGAAATGATAAAGGTTAGAACAGAAATTAATGAAACAGTAAAACGAACATACATACAACACAGATTATTAAAACCAAGAGTTTATTCTTTTTAAGGGCTAATAAAATCGATAACCCACCTGTCAGGACTGACAAGGAAAAAAGAAGTTCAAAAGCACGAATACCAACATGAGGGTAAAAGTTTATCATGAAAGGTTCTAAACATTAAAAATATACTAAAGTAATAATACTTTATGCCAAAAAAATATATGAAATAGAGGAAATCCTAGGAAAACATAATTTACTAAAATCTCCACTAGAAGAAATAGAAACTCAGAATAGTCTACTACCTATTAAAGAAGTTGAATTTATCATTTCAAAGCTTCCCACAATAAAGGCTATAATCACAGATGGCAGCAAACACTTCAGAACACTTAATAAGGAAATAACTCCAACCGCCAAGTTGTCTTCTAAAGTGCCTGTACCATTTTGCATTCCCAGACAGTAATGAATGAGAGTGACCATTGCGTCACATCCTTGCCAGCAATTGGTATTGTCAGTTTTTTTTGAATGTTAGCTATTCTAATGGGTCTGTAGTGGCGTCTTGTTGTTTTATTTGCAGTTCCTTATGGCGTATGATGTGAATCTTTTCATATCCTTGTTTTCCATTTTATATCTTATTTAGTGAGATGTACGTTCAGATCTTTTGTCCATTTTTAATTGTATTTATTGTTGCGTTTTAAGATTTATATATTTTGATACGTCTTATCAGATATATGTTTTACTATTTTCTCTCACTCGGTGGCTTTTCATTTTCTTAACAGTAATTGGCAGAGCAGAAGTTTTAAATTTTAATAAAATTCAACTTAGTTTTTTTTTTTAAAAGGAAATAACTCCAATCTGAAAATAGGAAGAGAGAACATCTCCCAACTCATTTTGTGGAACCGGTGTCACAGCCTTGATCCCAAAAAGTGAGAGGGAAATTACAGAAGGGAATATTAGAGATCAACTTTTTTCAACACAGATGCAAAAATCCTAAACAAAATCTTAACAAATTAAATCCGGAAATAGGCACTTTAGAAAGGATAATACATTGAGACCAGATTGAGTTTATTCCAGGAATGCAAGTTAATTTTTTAACATTAAAAATTAATGTGCCCCGAATAGCCAAAGCAATCTTGAGAACGAAAAAAGGAGCTGGAGGAATCAGGCTCCCTGACTTCAGACTATACTACAAAGCTACAGTAATCAAGACAGTATGGTACTGGCACAAAAACAGAAAGATAGATCGATGGAACAGGATAGAAAGCCCAGAGATAAACCCACACACATATGGACACCTTATCTTTGATAAAGGTGGCAGGAATGTACAGTGGAGAAAGGACAGCCTCTTCAATAAATGGTGCTGGGAAAACTGGACAGGTACATGTAAAAGTATGAGATTAGATCACTCCCTAACACCATACACAAAAATAAGCTCAAAATGGATTAAAGACCTAAATGTAAGGCCAGAAACTATCAAACTCTTAGAGGAAAACATAGGCAGACACTCCATGACATAAATCACAGCAAGATCCTTTCTGACCCACCTCCTAGAGTAATGGAAATAAAAACAAAAATAAACAAATGGGACCTAATGAAACTTCAAAGCTTTTGCACAGCAAAGGAAACCATAATCAAGGCCAAAAGACAACCCTCAGAATGGGAGAAAATATTTGCAAATGAAGCAACTGACAAAGGATTAATCTCCAAAATTTACAAGCAGCTCATGCAGCTCAATAACAAAAAAACAACCCAATCCAAAAATGGGCAGAAGACCTAAATAGACATTTCTCCAAAGAAGATATACAGAATGCCAACAAACACATGAAAGAATGCTCAACATCATTAATCATTAGAGAAATGCAAATCAAAACTACAATGAGATATCATCTCACACTAGTCAGAATGACCATCATCAAAAAATCTAGAAACAATAAATGCTGGAGAGGGTGTGGAGAAAAGGGAACACTCTTGCACTGCTGGTGGGAATGTGAATTGGTTCAGCCACTATGGAGAACAGTATGGAGGTTCCTTAAAAAACTACAAATAGAAGTACCATATGACCCAGCAATCCCACTACTGGGCATATACCCTGAGAAAACCAAAATTCAAAAAGAGTCATGTACCAAAATGTTCATTGCAGCTCTATTTACAATAGCCCGGAGATGGAAACAACCTAAGTGCCCATCATTGGATGAATGGATAAAGAAGATGTGGCACATATATACAATGGAATATTACTCAGCCTTAAAAAGAAATGAAATTGAGCTATTTGTAATGAGATGGATAGACCTAGAGTCTGTCATACAGAGTGAAGTAAGTCAGAAAGAAAAAGACAAATACCGTATGCTAACACATATATATGGAATTTAAGGGAAAAAAATGTCATGAAGAACCTAGGGGTAAGACAGGAATAAAGACGCAGACCTACTGGAGAACGGACTTGAGGATATGGGGAGGGGGAAGGGTGAGCTTTGACAGGGCGAGAGAGAGTCATGGACATATACACACTAACAAACGTAGTAAGGTAGATAGCTAGGGGGAAGCAGCCGCAAGGCACAGGGATATTAGCTCGGTGCTTTGTGACAGCCTGGAGGGGTGGGATAGGGAGAGTGGGAGGGAGGGAGACGCAAGAGGGAAGACATATGGGAACATATGTATATGTATAACTGATTCACTTTGTTATAAAGCAGAAACTAACACACCATTGTAAAGCAATTATACCCCAATAAAGATGTTTAAAAAAAATTAATGTGATTTACCACATTTTTAAAAACATAAATAAATTTATTTATTTTTGGCTGAGTTGTGTCTTTGTTGCTACACACAGGCTTCTCTAGTTGTGGCGAGCGGGGGCTACTCTTCGTTGTGGTGCACGGGCTTCTTACTGTGGTGGCTTCTCTTGTCGTGGAGCACGGGCTCTAGGCACGCGGGCTTCAGTAGTTGTGGCTCGTGGGCTCAGTAGTTGTGGCTCATCGGCTCTAGAGCACAGACTCAGTAGCTGTGGCACACAGGCTTAGTTGCTCTCTGGCGTGTGGGATCTTCCAAGACCAGGGCTTGAACCCGTGTCCCCTGCATTGGCAGGCAGATTCTTAACCACTGCGCCACCAGGGAAGCCCGACCACATTTTTAGAAAAGGAGAAAAGTGGTGTGATCATCTCAGTAGTTGCAGGTAAAGCACTTGATGAGATTTGACGCCCATTTGTCGTTTAAAATCTTAGCAAGTTACGACTAGAAGGGAGGCTCTCTAAGGCATGTCTGCCAAGATCCCACAGCCAAAAAACATGTTCAGTGTAGTTGTTTCCAAACTAGCCCATTTTTCCCCAGCTCTGCACACATGGCCAGTCCTCTCCCAGTAAAGTGGAGCCCCAGCTGGCCTGTAACTCGCTGTGGCCGTCAGAGTGTGGCAGAGGAGGGCCCAGCTGCTCGTGCCTGTTGTGAAGGTCTGGCCACCACCTCACCTGTTAGGATGGTTCTTATAAAAAACAAGCAGAAACGGACAGACATTTGGGAGGAAGAATGTGGAGGAATTAGGCCGCTTGAGGCCCGCCGGCAGGAATGTGAAGTAGTGCAGCCACCGTGGAAACAGTGTGGCGGTTCCTGAAAAAATTCAACAGGATGAGCAAGTGATCCGGCAATTCCCCATCTGGATGTACAGGTGAAAGAAGGGGAAGCAAGGACTCTTGGGTTTGACACCCTCCTTCGCAGCAGCATATTCACAGCAGCTGAAAGGCGGGAGCACCCCACCCGCCCGCGATGGGCGGGTGGATACACAATACACGAGGCATATATCTGACTCTCAGCCTTCAACAGGAACGCGGAGCTGACACCTGCTACCGTGTGGATGAACCTCGACCACGTTAAGCACAGTGAGAGAAGCCAGCACGAAAGGCCACGTGTTGTATGATCCCATGTCCATGAGGCACCTGGCTCAGTGGCCTGGGCTGGGAATTCCAGTTGCTAGAGGCTGTTCCAAGGTCAGGTTTGGGGCAGGTGGATGGTGGGGTAAGAGGGAAAAAGCAAAACTTCTCGGTCCTTTCCCGGCCCGCCTCCCGCCTCAGCCTCACCAGAGGAAGGGAAAGGCTTTAACTTTAAAGTCAGGCTGGAGTTATGATCATTTCATAGCTCTGGACACTTACAATGACCGAGTTGACCCTGGGTTTATATCTTAACATGACAGTAGAACTTTGAAATTCTCTACGTTTGAGCCAAAATGTATAGGTAGGAGCAGAGAAGGAAACTCCTTCTCCGAATACATTTTAAAGACCCGGCCAAGGGCATCCCTGGTGGCGCAGTGGTTGAGAGTCCGCCTGCCGATGCAGGGGACGCGGGTTCGTGCCCCGGTCCGGGAAGATGCCACGTGCCGCGGGGCGGCTGGTCCTGTGAACCATGGCCGCTGAGCCTGCGCGTCCGGAGCCTGTGCTCCGCAACGGGAGAGGCCACAACAGTGAGAGGCCCGCGTACCGCAAAAAAAAAAAAAAAAAGACCCGGCCAAGGTAGGAAAAAGCAGCTTCAGGTCTGTTCCAGGACCCCCTCGTTCAGTGTCCTGGTTACAAACGTGGTGAAGTGTGTCATTTCGCCAGCATAATCAACTCTTGTAAGCAGATGCGCTGGGTTGGTCCATTCACTCGCTGTCTCCTCCGGCCGGTTCTCATGGGGCGCTCGGGGTCCCCGGCATCCGCAGCAGCTCATCCTCCTAGCGGAGCCCGTGCTCGGTGCTCGGCGCTTGGGGCGCGGGGGGGGGGGGACAGTCAATCGAAGGACGTCCTGAGCAGGTGCGGGGAGGAACAGAGGGCAGGATGCCTGAGGACAACATGGATGGGGGAAGACACTCGTCAGGGACACACGAAAGCATGATGGGGCCCTGGGGACGGGCGGCCCTCGCTGCCTGAGGTTGTCACCAGCTTTGTTTTCTGCAGACGTTGGGGGAGTCACCATAAACTCAGGACCTTACACCCCCTGATCACCGCAGGGTCTGTGGGTCAGGAGTCCAGGCAGGGCTCAGCTGTGGCCCCTGAAGGTGGCCCCGGGTCCACGCAGAGGGCTGGGTCCTCTGCTGGGAGTGCCTTGGATGGGCCTGGGGCCCCCCCCGCCACACCCCCAAACCATCCCCGGGAGCAGTGTGTGGATTAGATGCACTGACTGGTTCCTGCTGCCTCTCAGGAGCCTGCGGCCGCACCCCAGGTCATGTCCCTCCCCTTCATCCCCGCTCTGGGCTCCCTGCTCTCCTGACCCCAGCTCCTCTCCCACATCTCCCCAGGTTGGCTCTCTGCTCCCGGGAGGAATTAGCTCGCTCCCCCATGAGGGACGTGGCTGGTCACGGGACTTGACCCTGGGCCTCTTGCTCTGCTCCCATCCCCTGGTCCCTTCAGTTCCTGTCAGCTGGGGTTGAGAGCCACACCCACCTAGACGGGTGGGGAGATTCGATGGCTCTTCCAGGTAAAGCCCCCGGCCCCGCCCCCCGGCCCCAGGCTGGTCAGGTGGCAGGGCCCACGTCAGCGCTGGGCGGGCCGGTGAGAACCCTCCTTTCCTCACCCCAGCGGGTATCTGTCTCCTTGCCCTGCAGGAGGGGGGGATGGGGGGGACAGAAGTTCAGCAAATGGCCTCTGGCACACTTAGAATAGAGCTGCAGCTGCAGGGAGCCCTGGGCGGCACCCCAGGGCCCAACCTGGCCCTCAGGTGTGGGAGCCACAGGGAGGGTTCCCCGCAGAAGCAATGTCCCTGTTGAGTCTTGCTGGGTGAACTGGACTTGGCAGAGCCAGGAGTTTGGGGCGGGGGAGAGGGGTGGTTGGAAAATAATGTGGCTTTGAAGTTGGACCTTTGCAAGATTTGGTGATTCAGGTTCCAGGGCTGAGGTGAGGACCTCGGGGCTGGGGCACGTGAAGCCCTTCTGCTGGCTGTGCTGGGGTGGGTCCTTCCCTGTGGGTGGAGGGGACACACAGACCAGCACGACTTGCTGGGACTTCTGAATGATGACATGATCACCATTGCATGTTTTCAGGACACCCAATAAACCGGGACTTGTCACCATCCAGCGGTGGCGACATTGACCTAGCTGTGTATGGCATCACTGGTCCACACGGTTTCCTGTCCCTGCTCCGTGAGGGGGATGCCTGCCGTCCTCACGTAAGGCCACTGGCTGCCGGTGGTCTAGTCAGTTTCCCTGACTGACCCTGTGCTCGCTGCCCCCCATCACGGAGGGAGAGGGCCGGAGGGATCGTGTCGTTCAGGGTGGAGCCACTTGGATCAGCTGCAAACAACCGCTGTGCCATCAATGCAGACATTTACTGGTTAACACAGCCTGGCCCAGACACAGAGCGAGGCCAGGCTTTCTCGAGGGTCCCTGGCTCCCCTCCTTGAAGCAGTGAGTGAGCTGGATGTGTTGGAAGCATTTCCCTCCCACTCAGGCGACGCAGGGGGCAGGGGCACAGGAGAGATGGGAGGGGCTTGTCTGCAGGCTGGGCCACGGGTGGGGGACCTGGCCTCGCACTACTCCTTGAGGAAGGTGGGGAGGGAGTTCTTAGGGAGAGCCTGCTTGTAGCCCCCGGCTGGCAGGGCCTCTGAAGTAGCTACCTGAGTGGCCCGGAAGGGTCTGCAGGGGACAGGCTGGTGGGAGCTGCCACAGTGGTAGTGTGAGGATGGGGCTCGTCCAGCCACAGCTGAGAGAGGTGGAGGAACCAAGTTTCTGGTGGGCTTGGTGCACTGAGCTGACCGCCAGGCCCTGAACCCGGAGAGCTCCTTGTCTTGCAAGACGTGGTCCAGGGGGCTCCCTGCCAGGAGGAGGCTATGTGTGTGGAGGGGGGGCTCGGGGTTAGAAGGCCATCCTCGGAGACGGTCTCCCCCTCCCACTGAACCGTGCAGGGGGAAGGTCCCTGCAGAGATCCCTGGAGCACCCCAGGAGATTCCGAGAACAAAAGCCAGCCCTGGAGCATATGCCCCCCCCCCTCAAGTCCGTCAAGTGAAACCTGGCCCTAATTTTTTGTCATCCTCTTCACCAGGCCACCCTGAGGAGCCAGCAGTAACTGGGGGGCGGGGGGGAGGGGCAGCAAGCGGGGAGAGGAGGTCTGAGCAATCGGGCAGGTGGAGCGGAGAAACAGCCAACAGTTTAAATTAGTTGTGGAATAAAGTTTTGATTCAGTTGAGACTGGACTTCAGTTCCCAAAAATGACTCTTGCAATAAGTGTGATGGGACAGGTGTGACTGTACCTGAGGTGGGGATGGGCCAGGAGGCACGCCGAGGGCAGGGGATGAAGAGGCAGGAAGGAGCTCCTAGTCTGACCACCTGAGCACATCCTCTTCCTTTCGCTTCAAGCCGTCAGGAGGAAGCTGGGTCAGCGTCAGCCCTGCTGGGGTGCGTGCGGGGCAGCCGGCCACCCTGCAATGTGTCTTTGTGGACAGGGCAGTATGGGTGGGAGAGCAGAGGTCTTCCCCTTTAAAGGCCTGAGATCCCTACCCCATCTCCTGGTATTCAGGCTGCTCCAGGTAAAGCGTTGGGGACCCCCAAGTGCCCGAGATGATGTTTCCAGCACCACCCTGGCAGAATGGGAGCAAAACATGACTTTTGGCAACAGGAAAATAAGGGTGATTCCCTTTCCTGCAGGCCTGGGCTGGTGGATTAGGGGCTGTGATGGCCTCTGACCTCCTGGAAGCCCATGGGTGGTGGGAAGAATTTAGGATGACCCTGTGATTTCCCCCTGGGGCATCTGGGTGAAGCTGGTGCCCTTAACCAAGAAAAGGAGTAGCCTAGACCTGCCTGGCCACCAATGCAGGCCCTGTGACATGCAGATGTGACACCCCAGGTGTGAAGGTGGGGGAGGCCATCACCCCAAGGCAGCAGGTGGTTGCCACCTGCCAGGGTGGACAATCCGGGCAATCGCAGGGGCTCCAGTGGAGGGGGTGGAGGTGTGAGGAGGGAGCCTGCGGGGCGGTAGTAGTGGTCCTGGTCCAGCTGCGCAGCTTCACATGGATCTGTGGGTCTTTCTGTGCAGCATGAGGCCGGTCAGCCTGAATGCCCTGGGGGCGGGGGAGGGGCGGGGGGGAGGGAAGAGGAGGAGAAAGAGAGGGAGGAGGGGGAAAGAGGGAGGGGACGGGGTAGGCTGCCGGTGAGGGGAAATCTAGGGGGGAGGGAGAGGTGGGTCCTGGGGATGTGGGAGATAGACGGGGTGAGGGGCGGGAGTGAGATGGGGCGGGGAGGGGCAAGCGGGGAGTGGGGGAAGGCCTGGAGCGCGGTCGGCGGGAAGGGGGCGGTGGGGCTGGGGGTGGATCGGCGCGGCGCGGGGGCGGACGGAGGGCGGCGCCGCTGCAGTGCGGGACCCGCTCGCCCGCCGTCCCCGCGCCCGCGCGTCCCCGCGCAGCCGCCTCCGGCCTCCGGCGCCGCGCATCCAGGTACGCGGGGCTGGGGAGGGGTCTGTTCCGGAAACCCCCGCCGGCCGGGAGGCCCCAGGAAGTTTGGCCTTCGGGGAGCCCCCGCCCCCTTGGCCGGTCCGGGGCCGGAAACCGTGGTCGGGGGGCTGGGGAGGTTGGGAGGCCGTGGTGGCCGGGCTGCGTGCTCGGCGCTGGCGGGCTGGCCGGGTTCCGGGCCGTCACTGTGACCTGGCTGAGCGCGGGCCGAACGCGCGGCCCTGCCATTGTTCGCCGGGTTCATCTTCCCAGGAGGCCCGTCCGCGGAGCTTCGTTTGTTTTTGTTTCCCTTTCTTTTCCGGTGGAGCCTGTAAGAGCTCCCCCCGTCCCCCCGCCATCTCCCCGGGAGCTCGCGGAGGGCGCTCCAGGCACACACTGTCCTCCAAAGGGGGAGGGACGGACGCAAGTGAGACCCCATAAACGCCTGGGCTGCACACGCAGGGCCCCGCTTCTCCGTCGTCAGGTTTCTCAGCCGCGCCCGGAACCCGCCGGATCCCCCTCCATCCCCGCGAGCATCTGTTTAGAGTTGAGCTTTGCCCCCCAGGGTGAGAGGCCTTTGACAGCAGCAGAATAAAACGCCTGGCGTGTCACCAGGTCACGTCGGTCACCAGATAAACCTTACGGTGCGTGTAAGACGCGTGTTCCCAGGCCGCGGGAGTCCTGCCCCTCCGAGGTCGGCAGGACTCGCGTTTTCCTCCGCAGGAAGCGGGCAGCGGGTCGCCATGGCCTCGCCATCGGCTCAGCAGCTGGAGGAGGACGACGGCCTGAGGGGCTGCGAGCTCTACGTGCAGAAGCACGGCGCCCAGCAGGTGCTCAAGGACTGCATCGTGCAGCTCTGCATCTCCAAGCCCGAGCGCCCCATGAGGTTCCTCCGGGAGCACTTCGAGAAGCTGGAGAAGGTTAGTGGCTCCGGCACCCGGTCCTCCCCCCGCCCACCCCCTAGCCGGTGCAGGGGTGTGTGTGTGGCGCTGAAGCCCCGTCGGGCCTCCCCTCCGCTGCCTGCGTGCTCAGGAGGGGGCGGGGCGCCCGTGGGACGGCCTCCTGCGGCTCTTTGCGGGGGGGGGGGGGGTGGGCAGGGAGGCCACGGTGGCTTCATTCCCGCCACGGAAATCCTCTCTTCTTCCAGTGGCTCAGGGTCTCAGGAGGCCTCCTGGAAGGTGGTGCGGACGTTTGGGAACTGCTGGCTGTGACTATAGCTTGGGGGATCGATGGCGGTTCTCGACTTCGGGGACTGGTTAGAGATGCCATTGGCACTGGGGTAAAAGGAAACAGCCCTGATAGAGTGTGGCGGGCCGTTGGAGGTCAGATTCCCTCGCTGGCCTGCCCCTCAGACATGTGGGGGGTGTACGTGCCACACCCGCCCCCTCTCTCCTGAGGAGGGAATCGCCCAGCTCACTCCTGCGTGGATGACAGCTCTCACCCCCCTTCCTGGTACATCCTGGGGGCTCGGAGCTAGGAAGCAAAAGGCTGGGGCAGGAGCCTCTTGTGGTCCCGTCCAGCTTTCCCTCCCCGCCTCACGCCTCCTGCCTTCCTCCCTGGCCACCCAGATCTCTCTCTGGGGTGACCTCAGGTTCCTCCTCGTGGTCTTTGTATCACGACCTACCTGTCCCTGGGGACTGAACGGGACCCCAGCTGGGGCCCAGGTCTGTTTTAAGCACCTCTGTGTCCCTGAGCTCAGCGGTGTTTTACTTCTGATGGGCACTCCTGTGGACAGAGGTAGCTGTAATGCAAAGGAATGGATTTATTTCTTCCCTTTAGAACAGTCTGTTAAAACACATTTTGAAGTAATACATGCCTTTTAAAGAAAAATTGAAAAGTTCAAAAGTGGAAAGAAGAAGTAGAAATCACCTGGAGTCCTTTCCACCTGTTCCCCCCCAACCGTGCATTGTGGTTTTGAAACATAGTTGGAATCATGTTACGGATGCAACTTTATATTTTATGTTGTTCATTTGTTATACATTCTTCATGGTCCTCAGTGTAAGTGATTGTGTAATGTGTTGAGAAGATCCAGAAAAGTTTTCTCAATGTTTTCCTCATGATTAGACAGTTGAGTTGTTTCCAGTGTTTTAATATTAAAAATAACACCACCCATTTTTAATTTGGGTTGTTGGTTTTTTGGATATTGAGCTCCATGAGCTGTTTGTATGTTTTGGAGATTAATCCTTTGTCTATTGTTTCATTTGCAAATACTTTCTCCCATTCTGAGGGTTGTCTTTTTATCTTGTTTACGGTTTCCTTTGCTGCGCAAAAGATTTTAAGTTTACTTAGGTCCCATTTGTTTATTTATTTATTTTTAAACTTTTCATTACTCTGGGGGGGGGTCAGAAAAGATCTTGCTGTGGTTTTATGTCAAAGAGTGTTTTTCTCTAAGAGTTTTATAGTGTCTGGTTTTACATTTAGGTCTTTAATCCATTTTGAGTTTATTTTTGTGTATTGTGTTAGGGAGTGTTCTAATTTCATTCTTTTACATGTAGCTGTCCAGTTTTCCCAGCACCATTTATTGAAGAGGCTGTCTTTTCTCCATTGTATGTTCTTGCCTCCTTTGTTGTAAATTAGGTGACCATATGTGAGTGGGTTTATCTTTGGGCTTTCTATCCTGTACCACTGATCTATGTTTCTGTTTTTGTGCCAGTACCATACTGTCTTGATTACTGTAGCTTTGTAGTATAGTTTGAAGTCAGGGAGCCTGATTACTGCAGCTCCATTTTTCTTTCTCAAGATTGCTTTGGCTATTTGGGATCTTTTGTGTTTCCATACAATTTTTTGTCCTAATTCTGTGAAGAATGCCATTGGTAGTTTAACAGGGATTGCATTGAATCTGTAGATTGCTTTAGGTAGTATAGTGATTTTCACAATATTGATTCTTCCAATCCAAGAACGTGGTATATTTCTCCATCTGTTTAAATAGACATTTCACCAAAAAAGACATACAGATGGCCAAGAGACACATGAAAAGATGCTCAACATCACTAACTATTAGAGAAATGGAAATCAAAACTGCAATGAGGTATCACCTCACACTGGTCAGAATGGCCATTATCAAAAAATCTAGAAACAATAAATGCTGGAGAGGGTGTGGTGAAAAGGGAACCCTCCTGCACTGTTGGTGGGAATGTAAATTGATACAGCCACTACGGAGAACAGTATGGAGGTTCCTTAAAAAACTAAAAATAGAAGTACCATATGACCCAGCAATCCCACTACTGGGCATATACCCTGAGAAAACCATAATTCAAAAAGAGTCATGTACCACAATGTTCATTGCAGCACTATTTACAATAGCCAGGACATGGAAGCAACCTAAATGCCCACTGACAGATGAATGGGTAAAGTAGATGTGGCACATATATACAATGGAATATTACTCAGCCATAAAAAGAAATGAAATTGAGTTATTTGTAGTGAGGTGGATGGACCTAGAGTCTGTCATACAGAGTGAAGTAAGTCAGGAAGAGAAAAACAAATACTGTATGCTAACACATATACATGGAATCTAAATAATATGGTACTGATGAACTTGGTGGCAGGGCAGGAATAAAGACGCAGACATAGAGAATGGGCTTGAGGACACAGGGTGGGGGGAAGGGGAAGTTGGGGCAAAGTGATAGTACCACTGACATATGTACACTACCAAATGTAAAATAGCTAGTGAGAAGCAGCTGTATAGCACAGGGAGATCAGCTCGTGCTTTGTGACCACCTAGAGGGGTGGGATAGGGAGGGTGGGAGGGAGACGCAAGAGGGAGGGGATATGGGGATATATGTATGCACATGGCTGATTCACTTTGTTGTACAACAGAAACTAACACAGCTTTGTGAAGCAATTATACTCCAATAAAGATGTATTAAAAAAATAATGCCACAGGGACATATTTGTACATAGATTTTTTTTTTTTCCTGTATGTAGTAGTGTTTAGTACAGCTTTTCGGAGATGGAATTTTTGAAATTCCAGGTGGAATTACCAGGTCACAGAAGTCTTGTTGGTGTTGTCAAGGAGCTCTCCAAATGCAGCATTGATTCAAGCCCCACCAGACAGTGTGCTTGTAGCCACCCACCCTAGTCAGCTTTGGCTGTTTTAATTTAAAAGCCTGTTTTTCAGGGACTCCCCTGGCGGTCCAGTGGTTAAGACTCCACCCTTCCAACACAGAGGGTGTGGGTTCGATCCCTGGTTGGGGAACTAAGATCTCACGTGCTGCGCAGCCAATAAATAAATAAATGAACCTTAAAAAAATAAATAAAAACCTGTTTTTTAGTTGATAGGTGAACATGGCGACGTGGCTTTAATCTTTGGTTACTTCCGAGGTCGCCATGTATGGGAGGAGTCCAGTCGCTGGCCTGTGCACAGAGGACAGGGGACTGGAGCAGGGGGGTGGGGGGTGCTTGTTTCCTGCACGTTTGAAGAGGGAGGGTCAGGTGGGTGACAGTACATCCTCATTTAACTCTACTTGTTCGCAGATGACCCCAGCCAGGTGACATGGCTCACAGGACGGGACTTGTCCGCCGGACCAAGGCAGGGAGCCCATTAAGAGGCCAGAGGCAGGGTCCAGGCCAGACCTGAGCCGAGGCTGCAGAGTGAAACTAGAGCAGAGGGTCTCAGCGGGGGACCTCTTGCCCCCAGGGGACATTTCAGTGGCCAAGATGCTTTTGGTTGTTAGACTTGGCTGGGGTGAGGCTGCTTCTGTCCCCTGGGGGTGGAGTGAGAGGGTGAGGTAGGCCGTTTTCTTTGCGGGGCCTTTCCGGTCTTGCTGGTGGATTGGGGGTGGGGTGAGGAAAGAGGCATGGGCGGTGACTCCTCGGGTTTGGTCCGAGGCCTGAGTGAAGTCCTGAGCCAAGAAGGGGCCAGTGGGAAGAGACGGAGACAGGGTTGGACAGGAAAAAATTAAGAGTAAGGCTTTGGATGTGCTCAAGTTGTCAAAGAGGCTATGAGTTTGGAGCTTGGGGGAGAGGCTGGGGCGAGCACAGGGGTTTAGGAAGATTCATTGATCATTCTTGCCTGGAGAGGCAAGTTATTACCTGCCTTTGACAGCTGAGGACCGAGGTCTGGAAGAGGTAGGGTGACTTGGAAGGCCTAGGTTCCAGGCTTCGGGGCTGATTTGGTGGATTCTCTGAAATCGTGTGCAAGCTTTTACAGGCGGATGCATTTTACTGGGGAGAACGTCCCCAGTGTTTGCAGTGGATGTTCAAATGGACCTGGGATCCCCAAATGTAAAGTGCCTGAAGGTGTCCTGAGACCCCCCGGGGGGTCTCATTTCCTGCTGCGTCTGCTGAGCACGGTGACCAGGGAGCTGCTTCAGCCTGGGAGCAGGAAAGGCTCTGGCTTTGGGGCCGCGGTGTGCTGGGTCCCGGGGCCCCTCTCTCTGCAGGAGGCTGGCCAGGCCGGAAGCCTGGGGAGGAGCAGTTTTCTCCACTTGTGTGGAGGGCAGGAGGCGTGTGTGTGAGGCCTTGATAAGCACAGAGGCTGCAGCTGCCGGCACAGCTTGGTGGGGATGGCCCAGCTCTCGGGGTGCTGCCTGGGCCGGGGTGTGGCACCCAGTGCCCAGGCCTCCGTGAGTGAGCCGGTGAGGAGGTGGCCTTATTCCAGGGTGGAGGCTTGAGGGGGGAAGATAGTCCATACCCGCCGGCCAAACACAGCCTTGGAGCTTCTCCAGGATTCAGTCTTGTGGCGGATCGTGTGATGATAAAAGTCATCAGTCCCTTTAACAGTGGATTTTAAATTGTGCAGGAAAGATTACTTTATACAAGTGTGCCCGTGACCCTGCACCTACGTACCAGCCCTACATTTTCCCAAGGACTTTTCTGGACCCGCAGGACATGCTTACATACGGATGTGGATAATTGTATATATGTGCAGTTTTTGTTTGCTTTTTTCTTCTTGGTAGCATTTTTTATTGTGGTAAAACATACACGACATAGAATTTGCCATTTTGGCCTTTTCTTAGGGTGCATTTCAATGGCATTAAGTGCACTCATGTTGCCTTGCATCTGTATTAGTAGCATTTCTGTGGCCTCTTGTGGCTGTAAAGTTTTCCATGACGTGGATGCGTCATCGTTTCTACTTTATTTCCATCGTTTTGTGTTTGATGGCTTTCAGGTTTTTTCGTTTTTTTCCGCTCCAGAAACCACCTTTATGCCAAGGAAATGATTTAAAAGAAAAAATGGGTAACTATGCAGGTATTTCAGGAAGGGCTCTGGGGGCCGAGTGTCTGTGTTTACGGCTGTTGAATCTTGTTGCCCATCTGCTCCCCAAGGACCGGGTGAGCTTGTGGTCTTGCGACCCTGAGCCCCCCACCTTTTCCCGAGTCCTCGCCGACACCACTCTGCTCTCTTTTGTGGCCATAGATGCCTCATCCAGCAGGCTCTCCTTCCTGGTGCAGCGGTGGCTTCCCTCTGGTCCGTTGGTCAGACAGCTGGTGACCCAGGCTCACTCTGTGCCTTTAATGAAACGAGCAAGTTACGCTGTGTTTCCCTTGGGGAGAACCCGGCCCGCCGCTTCCCTGGAAGTGAATTCTGTCAGGGCCCACATGGCCCTTCCTGTGGCCCTTCCTGTGGCTGTGGTCTACACTGGGCATCAGATACGTCCGGTGACTGTATGGAGGACCAGCCTGTGTTTCCTGGTGACCAGCACTGCATGTGTCATTCTGGTGGCAGACAGAGGCGTCCATTGGCGGGACTACACTGAACTCCCGAGGGTCTTGGAGGGGCGGTCCGTCCCCCCGGCACGTTGACTGCCCCGGCCTTCCGGTGCTGGGGGGCCACCGGGGAAGCCAGGGTGGAGGGGGTGGGTCCGCGTTCAGCCTGGGGGCCGACAGGAGGCCGTGCCCTGCGGGTGGCGAGGGTTACCGTGGGGCCGTCTTCGGGGAGCACGCTCTCTGGACGAAGGCTTGTCCTCGGGACGATGGGCTTGGCGGCTAATGCCGGGGGCAGCTCGTGCCACCCCGGAGCCGTGGAAGGCTGGAGCCGCGGAGGCGGTCGCTGGAGCGTTGGGTGGGCCGGAGGCTGGGGCGGGCTGGAGGCCGTCTGGAGGTGGCAGGGCGCGGGGACCGGTGGTCCAGGCTGTAGTCTGGGTGTGTTCTGGTGGCTCCCGTTCTGCAGCGTAGAGAGGCCCCGGGGAGGGTGTGCGAGCGAGGGGACAAGAGGCGTGTGGGAAGTCTCTGTGCCTCCCTGTGATGTTTGCTGTGAACCTATAACTACTTAGGGAAACCAAGTCTTTGAAATTAAAAAGGAAAAGAAAGTGGGTGCCCCCATACCTTTGGCCCCGATGGTTTCTTCCCTGGTCGTCGCGATGTCTGCTTCACTGAGGGGCGGGTGTCCGGGAGGCCGAGTGGGTGGGGGCACTGGGAAGGTGGAATGAGGAGGGTTTGCAGAGCAGCTGGGGTGCGGGGGCTGGGGTTCCCAGGGTTCTGAGTGCGGGTGGGAGGGTCCTGGGCGCTCTTAGACCGGGCAGCCGGTCCCAAGGTCTGCTGGAGGGTGGTGGAGGCAGCGAGCTTTGCGGGAGGCTGAGGCTGGGGGTGCAGGGGTGGCTGGAGACACTGGTGGCCGGGGTCCTCCCCAGGCCCAGACGGGCCTCAGAGCACCAACCAGCGCTTCGAGAGAATGACAGCCACCACTGATACGCTACTATTGACTAAAGTCCGCGGCGCCCCTGAGGGTTCGCTCTTGGTGTACATTCTTTGGGTTTGGACAAACCTATGACATGTTTCCATCATCATAGCGTCATGCAGAGTAGCCACTGCCCTAAAAATCCCCTTTGCTCCACCTGTTCGCCCCTCCCCCCCAGCCCCCAGCAACCCCTGATCCTTTCACTGTCTCCATAGTTTTCGCCTTTTCTAGCTACAACGTTTAGCCTTTTCAGACTGGCTTCTTTCAGTTAGTGATACATACTTAAGCTTCCTCCAAGTCTTCTCCTGACTTAATAATAGCTCATTTATTTTTATTGCTGGGTAGTGTCCCCTTGTCTGGACGGACCCCAGGTTTATGTATCGATCACCTGCTGAATGGCGCCTTGCTTGTCTCCAGGTTTTAGCAGCTGTGAGCAAGGCTGCTGTGCAGGTCCGTGTGTAGGTTTTCATGTGATGTAAGTTTTAACTCATTTTGATAAATACCAGGAGTGCAATTGCTGGGTTGTATCAAGACAGACACGAGATTGTCTTCCAGAGTGGCTGCACCAGGAGTTCCCCGGTCGTCCAGAGGTCAGGACTCCACGCTGTCCCCGCCGAGGGCCTGGGTTCAATCCTTTGTCGGGGAACTCGGATCCCACGAGCTGTGTGGCGCGGCAAAAAAAAACAAGACAAAATAAGACAAAAACAAACAAACAAAAAACAAAGTGGCGGTGCCATTGTGCATCCCCACCAGCCACGGATGAGGTTCCTGCCCCTCCACACCCTCGCCAGCCTTTGGTGTCGTCACCGTCTGGATTTTGGCTGTCCCGATAGGTGTGTAGTGGTGTCTCATTGCTGTTTGTTTTTTTTTTTTTTTTTTTTTTTTGCGGTACGCGGGCCTCTCACTGTTGTGGCCTCTCCCGCTGCGGAGCACAGGCTCCGGATGCGCAGGCTCAGCGGCCATGGCTTACGGGCCCAGCCGCTCCGCGGCATGTGGGATCTTCCCGGACCGGGGCCCGAACCCGCGTCCCCTGCATCGGCAGGCGGACTCTCAACCACTGCGCCACCAGGGAAGCCCTTCACTGCTGTTTTAATTCATGTTTCCCTGAAGACATATGAGGTGGAGCATCTTTCCTGTGCTTATTTGCCATCTGGGGATCTTCCTTGGTGACGTGTCTAGATCTTTTGCCTGTTTTCCAATGGGGTTGTTTTCTTATTGTTGAGTTTTAAGAGCTTTTTGTACATTTTGCATACAAGTCCTTTTTTAGACATATGTGTTTCACAAATATTCTCTCCCAGTTCGTGGCTTCTCTCTTCATTCTCTTGACTATATATAATTTTTTTTTTTTTTTTTTGGCCGCGCCGTGCGGCTTGCAGGATCTTAGTTCCCCGACCGGGGATTAACCCAGGCCCTGGCAGTGAAAGCACAGAGTCCCAACCCCTGGACCATCAGGGAATTCCCTGACTATATATAGTTTTGAATCCTGCTTTTTGGTGTTTTAAACCAAACTTTACATGATTACTAAATATATTAAAAGTATGATTTAATGGTGCAGCATATCCTGTTACATAGATGTTTCTAACTTGATTTAAGCAATCTCTTTTTTTTTTTTTTTGCGGTATGCAGGCCTCTCACTGCGGTGGCCTCTCCCGTTGCGGAGCACAGGCTCCGGACGCACAGGCTCAGCGGCCATGGCTCGTGGGCCCAGCCGCTCTGCGGCATGTGGGATCTTCCCGGACTGGGGCACGAACCCGTGTCCCCTGCATCGGCAGGCGGACTCTCAACCACTGCGCCACCAGGGAAGCCCTAAGCAATCTCTTACTGTTGATTGTTGGATTAAAAATTTTTTTTAAGCACTGCAAGGGCCATTCTGGTACAGATACCTTTTTGATACCCCTCATTGTTTCCTTAGGATGTATTTTAAGAAATAGGGTTATGAAGCTCAGAGCACCCACTGACAGTTATACCAGTTCTCCCAAAAGGTTTCATTCGTTCATTCATTCATTTATCTCACCAATGTTTACTGAACACTTGCTCTGTGCCGGGCACTGTTCCGGGTGCTGAGGACGTGGTGGTGAGCTCCCTGGGAAGCACAGCGTTTCCCATCCGAGCTTGTGTGACAGCGGGGCCGTGACTGGGGAGGACACGGCATCTGCCTTGTGTTCATCCGGTTACATCGGAGATCCTGGAAAGGTGTGTGTAAATCAGAACTTTAGAATTTGAGAATGAAGTACCCAGTGCAACATGTTATTTCAAGGGATCCCAGGATGAGTTTAAGTCTTTTTCTCACTCAGAAACCGAATCCTTTGACTATAACCCAATAAAGTTACAAATTATTAATAAAAAGATAGCCAGAAAAAAGAGAAAGAGCCAGAAGCCTCTCCATACATTTGGAAATCAATAGTGAGCTTTTGCATGGTTTATCAGTTAAAGATTGTCATGATAAAAAAGTAGGAAATATTTGGGTTGAGTGACAATAAAAGCATTGCATGTCAAAACATGTGGAATGCAGCAAAATTGGTACTTAGAGGGAAATTTATAGCTTCATTAGAAAATAAGATGATAAATTAATGAGCTGTGTGTCTTAGTTTCCTAGGGTGCCATGGCAAATTGTCAAAAAATGGGCAGCTTAAAACAGCTATTTACAGTTCTGGAAGCCAGAAGCCCCAAATCAAGGCTTTGGGGTGGTCGCTTCTGGGGGCTCTGACGGGGGGCGGGGTCCGCCGCAGCCCCCCCAGCTTCTGGGGGCTGCCCTTTACTGGCAGACGCATCACCCGACTGCCCCTGTGTTCGGCCCTGTGTGTCTGTGTCCAAACTTCCTCTTTTCATAAGGACACCCGTCGTTGGATTAGGGCCACTCTAATCCAGGATGACCTTGTCTTAACTTGACTGTATCTGTGAAGAGTTATTTCCAAATAAAGCCACTCTCTGAGGTTCTGGGTGGACATGAATTTTTGAGGGACCCTTTTCAACCTACTGCCCAGGTGCCACCTGAGAAGCCAGGAATAGAGGAAGACAGCAAGACAGAAACGAGGAAAAATTACAAGGGTAAAGGCAGAAGTTAATGAAGCAGAAATCGAAGAAATAGCAGACAATAAAATCAGAGTCTGACTCTGAAGAGATGGATGAAACAAACATTGGAGAGGGCTGCCACGTCATGAAGAGACACACAAACTGTAATTTGCCACAGGTTGGGGAGGAGGGGGGCAAGGGGTGAGCTCAGAACTGCCCACGTCCCCTGGTTCAGCTCTTCTCATCTGGGTGGACTCAGGAGGCATCTCCTCCAGGAAGCCCTCTTGGACTCCTCCTTGCTGAGGATGGTCTAAGAGCCTGCCAGTGCTGGTGCAGCCCCTTGTACCTACCTGGTCCTTCGGTGGTGCTCACCCGTTGTCTTGCTGTGACCACCATCTCTGTCCTGTTTGAGCTCTAACAGTAACCTCCTTCATGAAAGAACTATGCCTTTTTCCCTGTTGCATTTTCTGTCTGAGGCCTGTTATACAGAAGGTGCTCAATAAATGATCGAAGCTCTGTGTTTCTCTTCTTGCCTTGCCGCTGGGTGGCTGGGTGCCCTGGACACGTCCCTTACCCTAGGTATCCCCTACGCGGGACGTCCCTCACCCTAGGAGTCCCCTACGAGGGATGGGGCAGCCGGTGTCCTTGCCCAGCCAGACAGGGAGGGGAGCAGAGGGGAGGGATTCCACTGTCCCAGGCTCCCAGGCGTGTGTGCTGTTGTGTGTGGGGGGTCAGCTCAGTTCTGGAAAGTCTCCCTAGACCCCCCTCCGTGTTGTCTCTTCTCAGGCTGGAAGCCTGCATTTCACCCCTCGTGTAGGAAAACGTGGTCAGAAGGTGATGAAGCACATCGTTCATGGCCCAGGGAGCTCTGGGTCCCGAGGGCAGGACGGGGACGGTCCCTGGAGCTGCCTTACGCGTTTTGGGGCAGATTCTGGCTGCGGAGCTTTCTGGAAACACTGTTCCCACACTCTTGTTATGAAGATTCCTTTGGCCTGGATCGCCTGTCCTGACCCCGTGCCCTCTACCATTCGCAGCCAAGACAACTCAGCAGCGTGAAAACAGGAGACATGAAAGGGGAGCTCTGAGAATTAGAGGTTTTCCTGGAATCTCCCGGGGTGGGAGAGGGATGCCATCCAGAAGTAACGGTCTGGCGTGGTCGAGGCAGAGCCTGGGGGCGGTCATCCCACTGCGCCCTGGGGGCCCTGCTCCCGGCCCCCCCCCCCCCGTGTCCTCTCAAAATCCCCTGAAGTGGCTTCGTGTTTTGAACCACCTGTATCCTGCCTCATTTGACCCTTTGCTCCCAGAGACGGAAAGTCATCTCCGCGCCGGGACAGGGCTGCTTACGGGTCCAGGAGAACAAGGCCTGGGCCGCGGTTTTCTTGAAGACAAATGGCTTCTGGTGGCTGCACAGGGAGCCTGGGGTCCTCACCGTGACTGTGGACCCTGGGTCAGCCACTGTCTGTAGGGTCTGTGGGCCATTCCCAAGGCCAGGTCGCTCCGTTATCTCGAAGTCAGTGTGTCCAGAGCCCAACTCAACGTCGGCCAGATCAAAATCAAACCAATACACAGAAAGTGGCAAAGGGTGTTGGGGGATGGCACTGCTGCTGGGAGTGGCTGGTGGAGAGCGCTGGGAGGTTCTTCACTGAGCTGAGCACGAGCCCCCGTGGGACCCAGCATTCCTGCCCCAGGGGTATCCCCGAGAATTGAACACAGCACCGAGACGCACACTTGCACCCTCACGTCCATGGCAGCGCTACTCACAGCAGCCAAAGGATGGAGCCAGCCCATGTCCACCAGCTCACTAATGGATCATCGAGATGTGACACAGCGGAGTACGATTCAGCCACCAAAAGGAGAGACGTGCTGACACCTGCCACAACATGGGTGCTCCTTGAAGACAGTGTGCCGAGTGGGAGAAGTCTGGCACGGGAGGGCATGTACCGTATGATTCTGTCCATGGCCATGTCCAGAATGGGCGGATCCACGGAGGCAGAAGGTAGGTTAGTGGGTGCTAGGCCTGGGTGGAGGGCATGGAGGGGCTGCCAGTGGGGTACCCGGGTGTTTTGGGGTGAGGAAGCGTTTGGGTCTAGCTGTTAGAGAGGTTTGCGTAACATTTTGAATGTACCGAATGCCACAGGCTTGCATACTTTAAAACGGCTGATGGTTAATTTTATGCTGTGCGAATTTTACCTCAACTTAAGAGAAGTCCCCTCGTTTGCTGAGACAAGCGCCTGTCGGCTCCCTCGCTTCTACGGGAAGCCTGGGGTCGTTTCCTCCCGACCTCACCTTCATCACTGCCCACGTCTCTGCCCCGTGTCACCGTCACCTCCGAGCCTGGGCACTCCCACATGGCCTGACCTTCCGGACGTCCTTTGGTGGCCCGGGGCCTCTGCTGGTTCCTCTCTCCTGTGTGCTGGCAGAGCCCCGGTGTCACTATAAACAGTTTACACTGCAGTGCAGGGGCCTTTCCCACTCATGTCTCCCAAATCCCGCTTTAAGACCCCACTGACTCATTTTTGTGTATTTTACTGTTCTTTTTTTTTTTCTGGCCACACGGCTTGTGGGATCTTAGTTCCCCCGACCAGGGATTGAACCCGGGCCCTCGGCAGTGAGAGCACGGAGTCCTAATCACTGGACCACCAGGGAATTCCCTTACTGTTCTTATTTTTAATAATCTCTAAGAGCAAAGGCCCAGAGTCTCTCACTTGAGATGGAACTGACATTTCTATTGATAGTGAAAATTCGTGGTTTACAAGAACAGTCAGTGACGTTTGTAATGATTTCCATAAAAGTGGGAGTCTTACTGACAGTCTTAACTTTGAGTAGAATTAACGTACAATGTAAATAACACATTTCCGGCGTGTCACCCAGTAATTCACAAAGGGTGGGAAATAACCCAGTGACTCCTGGCTCCAGGGAGATGTTGGCGCTGGTCTCAGAAAGGATGAGATGACTGTTGTCACGGTAACAGAGGAGTGGCGAGGTGAGTACTTGGAAGGCAGTTCTGGAGCGATCGGTGGTTGCTGGTGTGTCCAGAGCTGACCCTCAGGGAAACCCCTCCTTCCCGCCCACGAGGCACCTGGGGCTGTTCCTCAGCCTTGGAAGCGTTGGGTGTTGGATGAAGACCCTGTATATGTTGGCGTGAGTCGGAGCTGCTCTCCTGGCTTTGGCTGTTCTGTAGGGTTGTGTGTAGGTGCAAGAGCTTATAGAGCTGGTACCTCCTGCGACCATCCGGGGCCGTGTGCTGGGAAGCCCGGTCCCATCCAGGGACCAACTGGTCGCCAGGTTGCTCTGGGGAAGTGGAGCTGGAGAGTCGGCTGTGGGAGACCCCGTCACTCCATGTACCTTTGCACTTTGTGGATTTTGTGCCCTCTGTGTGTAAACAGAGTTTTTAAAAAGCAGTAATGAAAAGTGCGGGAAGAAAACGAGAGGTTTGCTTCCCTGTTATGCGCCCACCTCCTGTTTCCTGCACGTTGGTGAGCAGAGTGGGGGCACTTCCTGCCCTCGGGTGAACCCGTGGGGCTGGGGGGCCTCAGAGGCTCGCCGGGGCCTTGGACCCTGTGGGCTGAGCTCTGGGGTCTGGTAGCAACTTTGACACGTTGCTCAAAGTGTGAAGGAACAGAAAGCCTTCTGGAGCCAGGGCTCTGTGGCCGGCAGGGCTGTGGGCTGGGAAGAGGTGGGCTTGGAGGTAGCATTGAAGTCCAGGGAGGCGGGTCGGGCGGGCCCGGCTGGGACGCGCTGGGTCCCCGGCCTTCCTGGGACCCCGTGACCTCCCGGGACGGACTCTGGGGTTCTGCCGAGATGGCCTCTCTTCTCACCCGCTCTGCGTTGTCCCCCCTCCAGGAAGAAAACCGACAGATCCTGGCGCAGCAGAAGTCAGCCTCCCAGTCGGACTCACACGATGAGGAAGTGTCCCCGTTGCCGCCCAACCCGGTGGTGCGAGCCCGGCCCCGGCGCGGGGGCGTGAGCGCTGAGGTGTACACAGAGGAGGATGCCGTGTCCTACGTGCGGAAGGTGGGCCTTGACCCCGCCCCCCCCGCCCCCCGCCCCCGCCCTGCGTCCCAACCCGCATCCCAGGCGTCGGGGCCTTGGCCTCCCTTCTTCTTCCGGAAGGGCGTCGTGGTCCCTGCTGGCCTGAGCCCGGTGCGTACCTGCCTGAGGCTCTCTCGGGGCCACCCCACCCCCATGGTTCTGTGACCCCAGTAGGCTGGGGACAGGGTGGGATGGCCAGGTCGTGGGGTGTGGGAGGGGGAGCCCCGTGTCCAGGGCCTCGTGGGTCCTATTCTGGCTTCACCCTCGAGGCTGGACCCCAACCTCAGAGCCGCCTGGGGGTAGCCCGCCCCCGCCCTGGACATCACCCTCCCTCTCTCTCCGGCCCTCATGCTGAGCAGGGCGCACCTTTGTCAGGGGCCTCCCCGGTGTGAGAGCACTGGTGGCTGCGTGTGTCCCTGAGCCCTGCCTTGGACATGCCTGCCATTCCATCTTACGCATTCCTACAGCCAGCTTTACTCTTTCAAAAATTTTTTTTTATTTTTACTTTTTGACCTATTATAAACATTTATTTTAAAATACGGCAAAATGTGCATAGTAGAATTGACCGTCTGTGTCAGCTCACGCTGCCGTAACAAAAGACTGGCGGCTTACACAACAGACATTTACCCTCTCACAGTCTCTAGGCTGGGAGTCCAAGATCCAGGTGCCGGCAGGGTGGGTTCCTGGTGAGAACCCTCTTCTCTTCCTGGCCCCCAGGTGGCCGCCTTCTCGCCTGTTCTCACGTGGCGGGCGGGGTGGGGAGCGCAAGATCTTTAGGTCTCGACTTACGAGGGTGCGGATCCTGTCTTGGGGGCCCACCTAACCCCAGTCACCTCCCGAGGCCCCATCACTAAACACCTTACCATGGGGGCTAGGGTTTCGACACGTGAATTTGGGGACAGTTGGGCCACAGCACCTCTTTAACCATGTTCAGCATCCAGGTCACATTCTCACCATTGTGCCACGGTCACCGCCGTCATCTCCAGAACGTTTTCATCTTGCAAATCTGAACCTCTGTCCCCGTGAAACAACCATGCCCAGTTCCTCCCCAGTACTTAGTCCTTTTATAATCAGGGAATAAAACCAGTAAGAGTGCAGCTTAAAAGCCCACCAGGGCACTTCACTTCTGTGGCTTCTTCCTCCCAAAACCCTGGACCCCTGTCCAGCCCGGAGGAGATCCCCAGACAAACCCAGACGAAGGGACGTTCTGCAAAATCACTGCCAGTCCTCCTCTGAGAAACTGTCACAGACCAGAGGGGCTGAAGGGCCATGACGACTGCGTGTGGCCTGGGTGGGATGTGGGTAAAACCAAGGAAACAGGACAGACATGTGGGTTTAGTTGCTAGGATGGCACCCAGCTGGTTCCCTAAGTGTGACGTGTCACCACAGTAACCCAGGGTGTTATAGGAGGGGAGAGGGTGCAGCGTGTAGGAAGAGACCTTCCTCTCAAGGCCTGCACGTCCAAGCTGTTACACAGTTGTTGGAGCTGGAGTGGCTTTTCAGGGGGCTCCATCCTGCCCCTCAGGGATCTCTTTGTAAAGGGTTCCATGGATTTAGATGAGGCGTACCCACATGTGGGGTCCCGACGTCACCACCCGCCCCCAGCCTGGAAGAGATTTCGGGGCAGCTGAGCATGAGGTGGGGGTCACGTGCCGGTGCAGACAGCCTCCCCTCGGTGTCTTTTGAGGGAGGAATCTTGGCATTGGAAATACCAGTGCTGGTCGTCAGCTGGGCGTTGATTCACTGGACACACCTCGAGCTTTCCAGGCTGGTCTCAGCGGGCGTGGGGATGACTTTTTACCCACATTCTGGCCAACAAGGTCCAGGCCCCTACCCACCCCTTCCATAACCACCTGAAAGGGTGGAGCCAGCCTTGGGTCAAGGTATCTTTTTTTTTTTTTTTTTCCAGTTTTCAAATATTTCAACAAGTATTTATTACCTAAAAAAAGCCAGTGGAGTAAAGAAATAAAAACAAAAGACATAATAATCCAAGGGCCTGGAGGCCTTGTAGCATCTTTTTTTTTTTTTTGCGGTACGCGGGCCCCTCACTGTTGTGGCCTCTCCCGTTGCGGAGCACAGGCTCCGGATGCGCAGGCCCAGCGGCCATGGCTCACGGGCCCAGCCGCTCTGCGGCATGTGGGATCCTCCCGGACCAGGGCACGAACCCATGTCCCCTGCATCGGCAGGCGGACTCTCAACCACTGCGCCACCAGGGTAGCCCCCTTGTAGCATCTTTTACAGGCTCTGAAGCCCACCGGCGTCTGTCCACCAAGACCCCGAGTTCTGGACGATACGCCAATTCTCAGGTCACTCTGGGCCCCTTGTCTCTTCTTTATTTTTCAGATTTCCGAATATTGTGACATGCAGCTAGCATTTCAAGATTTCTGTCTACCCTCACTGGTAATAACACCTTGAAGGCTGAGTGGCCCGATTTCTCGGGGTCATGGAGGGTCCAAAGGGCTAGCTGGGTCCAGGCCCTGGTCCAGGGTGCCCACAGGTCTGACTCTCCTGGGCTTCCCCGCAGGTCATCCCCAAGGACTACAAGACCATGACGGCACTGGCCAAAGCCATCTCCAAGAACGTGCTCTTTGCTCACCTGGACGACAACGAGAGAAGGTAGGTGCGGGAATGGGGCTGGTGGGATGTCCAACTCCAGGGGACACGGGTCAGTTTTGGAAGCACGGGCTCATGGGGCAGGAGTGGCCTCTAGAAATTTAGCGCTGTGTACACTTGGGCTGCCTCCTCAAATCTGGGTTGGGATCCAAAGTGCCCGCAGGCCAACCTTGTCACAGCAAGACTTCTCTTCTGCTTGCAGAGGGCCTGCCGTGCCCGAGCTGAACTCACTGCCTTGTGGGCTTACGGGTGAAATGCACGTCTGTCCGCGGAGCACGGGGTCCTGAGGGAGGGTGACTGAGCTGGGGTGGCGCTCAGCATGGGCTGGAAGGTCCTCAGGGGTGGATGTGGGGTGGGGGCGAGAGTTACTCCAGGGAGGGGCCTGGGGGCAGTGAAGGGGCTGGGATGCTCTGCTTGGCAATGGCGAGCATGTAAATAATTGGGAAAACTGGAAAACGTTAAGCCACAAAGCAAAAATAATCACTGGGAATGTTTTGGGGGCTGTCCTTCAGGATTTAATCTATGCACATATCGTAACCCTGTGTTGTCACAAAACGGAATGACGTTCTCCGTAGTTGGTCGCACTTGAGAGGTGGTGAGCGTCTCTCTTTGTCAGTAAAGGCTTTCGTGGTCTGCGGTCCCCGTTTCTGTAGGGTTGTGTGATGTGGCTGCTCTCCTGCCGTGGCTGTTTGCATCTTTTATGATAAACAGTGTTTTGATGACATGCCCATACTCGTATGCTCGTCGGGAGTATTTGTCTGTTTCTTTAAGATAAACTCCTCGACGTGGATCAAAGGGTAAATGATGTTTGAAAAAAAATTTTTTTTTCCGTTCTTGGCAAACGGTGATTCTTCATTAGAATAACCGAGCACATTTTGAGAACAGTCCATGCGAGATGTGCAGATGACATACAGATACGCAGAGTGAAGGGAGAAGAGGCCTCTTTGCGTCCCCCTCCCCACAGTGACCACCAGCCGTGTCCCGGACTGGCCCCTCCAGGCCGTTCTCCGCGTGTGTATCATGTGGAAACAGGTGGCACACACGCACCTTCCGTGGCGCAGGCCCGGGGGCCTCCCGTATGACCACTGTGCGGTGGCTGTGGACGTGCAGCTCCATCAAGGGACGGGTCGGTTTGTCCACCGCTCCCCTTGCCGAAGTCCCTGTGGACGTTTCTAGTTTCCCATGGTGCGGGGTCTCAGTGAAGAGTGAGGAATGGTGCTTCTGCAGGATAGGGTGGCTGGCATGCCAGTGTGGGTTTTTAGGCTTTTGATACGTTGTGTTGGCTGGTCCCAGGAGGGCCGCAGGGACGTCCAGAGGACCTGCAGTTGGGGGTGGTCCCTCCTCGCCCGCAGCGTGCTTCCCAGGCGGGGTGGCTGTGATCCAGGCTGAGGTGGAGATGCCCTGTCTGCAGAAGCCCGTGGCACGGGGCGGGGGCGGGGCTGGCCGGTCCTCCGTCTTGGGCCCACCCGTCCGTGCCCGCTCCCTGGGGCAGTCAGCCTCACCACGCCCTCTGCTCTCCGGCACTTGCCGGCTCCTGGTGGATCCACGGAAGGTGGACACATGTGAGACACCTCGCGGTCGCCCTCCCCCATCTCCCTCTGCTGAGTTGGCTTCCCCTGCCCCGGACGCACTGGGTACGATCGCCTTATTTCACGTTTGAGGAGAGAGGGTGTCGTTTCTCTGATTACTGGTGACACTTTGCTCAGTTCACGGCCTTGGAAGCTGCTGAGTGGTTCACTGGCCTGGACTCTTCTGCCCAGAACAGAAGGGTTTGGGCTCAGAATCACAGTGCTTTTCAGCAGGTCACACCCTTTCATGGCCCCTTCCAGCTCCCAGGTAGCAGCAGGTTCAGAAAGTCTTAGCTTAGGGCCAGCCTGGCCGAGGCAGCTGAGCTGGACTCCCTCTCTGGGCCGTTCCGGGTGTGTGTGTCCAGGAAACGTATGCTGGAGTCCTGCGCCCTCGGCCCTAAGTTCCCAGAGCCACACGGCTCCCTCTGCCTCAGACTTTACTGCATCCGAGAGCCAGGTGGACAAGAAGTGGAGGAAGCAGATGGTTGGATTAAGATTCCTCTTTTCAAGGCTGGATTGGAAAGAAAGCTTTCACACGGGAAGTGTCTGCTTTAGATCTTTTGTTTTGCACAGAGGAAAACTCACTTTCCAGATCGAAGCCCGCACAGGCTCCCGTTTCTGGCTACGGCTTCTAAAGAGACGGGCTGACGGTTCAGGAAGTGGGTTCCAGAGGCCGTGGGCAGGGAGACGCTGTCCCCTGACCTCCCACATGACATCTCCCGGTGCAGCATCCAGGGCCTTTGCTTTTCTCAGTGTGCTGGACGCTGGGCTTTGCAGCTTTGTCTCTGCTCAGCTGCGGTCTGGCGCGTGCCACCCAGTTCTTTCCAAGTTTGCAGGGCGTCTGGTGAGCCTCGCCGTGGATGCTGCCTGCTACTCCCTCTGCTTCCCGGCATGAGTAGAGTACTAGAATATCCATGCGGGTGAATCCACGCGGGAGAAGCCATGTGCTGCTCTATGATCCCTCCTGCTAAATGCAGGATTGGGACAAAAAAACCCCCACGGTCTAGGGCTGGGTGCTTTCGCTCTTGTCAGTGTTTTCAGCTTGCGTGGAGCCGCATCCGCGGGGAGACAAGGCGAAGACTGTATTCCAGCCCTTTGCTTTAAGAGAAGGTAATGCAACGTGGCTGAGGGACAGAGCCCCTACCCCAAACTGCCGGGCCTCCTTCTGGATGGAGCGGCATTTCTAGTCGGCATTTCTCGAAGGCTTTCTCTGGGTCTGTGTGGATACTTTGGAGCCTCAGTTTCCACTCCCTAAATAAAAAGAGTGTCTCTTGGCCAAACCACAGCACCTGGCAGAGCCTCAGTTTTCTCAAGTGTCAAATGAGGGTAATAAAACCTACTTTGAGGCTTGCAGTGAGGATAGAGTGAGATACTGTCCATGGGCTTATCATTACCATCATTATAATCACCTCCATCATCACCACCATCACCACCACCACCACCATCACCATCACCATCATCACCATCATCCCCACCATCATCCCCATCACCACCATCACCACCATCACCACCATCACCATCACCATCACCACCATCACCACCATCACCATCATCACCACCATCACCATCACCACCATCACCGCCATCACCATCACCACCATCACCATCACCACCACCATCACCATCACCACCATCATCACCATTATCACAATCACCACCATCA
>NW_021703769.1:85704161-85789144 GCF_005190385.1 Monodon monoceros
GTGTGTGTGTGTGTGTGTGTGTGTGTGTTTCTTACTACCAAGGAGCTTTTTTTGTCTGGTGTCATGAAAAGCATTTCAGTGATTCTCAGGTTTAAAATGACCATTGTTTAGCGTCTGGTGCCGGGGGGGGGGGGTACCTCCTTGGCTGCGACAGCGGCGGGAATGGTGTGACGAGCCACGGCTTCGGGACGTCAGTCATGGCCAGTCTGGTTTCTCCCTCCCTCCCGCCCCTGCCCCCGCCCTGGACCCCTGGAGACAAAGTTCAGCCGTCAGCTGGTTCCACCTGTGAATGTTTCAGTGCGAGACGCTCCTTTTTGTCATGGCTTCCTGCCGTCACGGCCACCTCGCATCCCGTAGGCGCATGGGGGCGGCTTTCTCGCTAGGTCGTGTGCAGGCTGCTGTCTGTGGCTCTGTTTCTGCAATGGGTCCTGCCTGGGGGTCCGCATTCCTGTCTGCTGAGGTGGGTCCCCTTCTTGGCACTTGAGGACACGGGTGGGAACAGCCAGGACCCCCCCTGCCCCCTGACAGTCGGTGTTTTCTCGTTTTGCTGAGGATCCAGCCCACCCCATGTTGCATCTTGTGAGATGACAGCTGGTTCACGCGTGTCCTTCAGGAAATGCAACAGTTGCTAAGAGTTGGGCAAACAAAGATGCGCTTTGATTCCGGGAACAGCTGTGGGGAGGACACACCGTCTCTGTCAGCTGCTCCATCCTAATTCTCAGGCCGTCGGAAACGGAGCTCATTAACCCTTTGGCTCCCTGGGCTCTTTCCACCCTGTAACTTCCTAGGTTTCTTGCCCCTCGACTGTGGACACAAGTCCTGGGATGTGGCGAGGCTGAGCCTGGCCGTCGGGGCCAGTGCTGGGGAGCAGGTGGGGAGATGCATGCTGCTCTTCCGTCAGAGGAGACACAGCTCTGGGGACGCTGCTCCTGGGGGCAGGTGAACGTGGCCTCCGCGGCCCTCGTGTGCTCGGAGGGGACCCTCGTCTCTCAGAGGCACGTGGGCCAGTTCCTGCTGCACATCCCGCCACTCCTGTCTGCGTGGCCTTTGGCCCTGTGAGCAGCCATTCGCCCCATCTCGTGGCACCCAGTGGACCTGTGAGGTAGGGTTGTCCTCACCCCCAGTGCGAGGAGGAGGGACCCTTGCCCAGGGGGGCTCTCGTATGTCCAGAGGTGTCTCTGGACTCTGCGTCATAGGTGGCCGTTGGAGACGTGCCCTGTGGCGGAGGCCGTGCTTAGCCGTGCATCTCACAGGTGTGGCGTCTCCTTCATGGCACATCCTGCTCCAGGGGCCAGAGGTGTGCTGTGAACAGAGGCACCCTCCCCACCGTGGAGCTCCTTTCTCGGGGGAGAGATGAAGAGCCGACAAGTAAACAGCTGGAGGACACGTTGCATGAGGTGGAGCAGGTTCTAGGAAGGAGTGGGGGATGGGGTGGCCTGGGAGGCCTTGTTTGGAAGGAGGTTCGAGGAGAAACCCTAGGGAAAGAGGAAGTAGACCAGGCAGGCAATTGGGGAAAGAGCATTCATGCACCAGGGTGCAGGTGCAAAGGCCCTGTGGTCAGGGGCATGCCTGGCATGTTCAAGAATCAGCAAAGAGGTCAGTGAGGTTAGAGCAGAGCCAGGAAAGAGGCCAGGAGTAGGCAGTGCGGACACAGATACAATGAGGCTGAACACATAGGGCCTTCTGGATCACTGTGAGGGCTTCAGCTTCTGCTCTGAGATGGGAGCCTCTGGAAGGCTTGAGCGTATACCTAGCCTGTCAGGACTTCCATTTGAGTAGGGTCAGTCTAACCCTGTGTTCAGAGTAGAAGGTGTAGGGGACCAAGGAGAAGTAGAAAAACCAGTTGAGAGGTTGTTTTGCTAACCCAGGTGAGGTGATGGTGTCTTTAACCAGGGTGGTACCATTGGAGGTGATCAGTGTTAGTAAGTCCTGAATACGTAAAGGAAGGGGCTGGGTCTAGCCTGGGATGGCTCAGTCCTGATGTTTGCGTGCAGTGCTGGGTCCCTGTCTTGGTTATGGGATTCCTTTTAGGCAACAGCAGTGACGATGGTGATGTTGATGGTGATGGTGGTGATGGTGGTGGTGATGGTGATGATGGTGATGGTGGTGACGATGGTGATGGTGATGATGAAGGTGGTGGTGGTGAGCACACCATGTTAGGTGTGTGTAGCTCATTTAACCTTTCAACTGGCCTTCCTAGGAACCACCTGTGATGGGTGTTGTGGACTCTCCGGCACTCCTGCCCCTCCGCAGCTGTGTCGCACCACATGGTTTGGGAAGGGATTGAGTCCACTGTGGGCCTTAGGAGTGGACCTTGTTTTAACCCAGTCTGACTGAGTCTGTTTGTTAAGTCACTGTGGCTGGACCCTGTAACCCAAGTCTAAGCAGGAGGCTGAGGGCAGTCCAGCCCTGCACCACTGACCAAAGAGCCTGGTTTTGACGTGACCCTGGGACCCTCCCCACTTTACAGGTGGGGTCAGGCGGGCTGCTCTGCCTCCTGGCTTAGGTTCGCTTGGCGGGGGGACCAGGGCTGGAACCTCCATGTGGCGGGGAGCTGCCTCCCAAGAGGGCTCTCGTGGGTTCTCCCGTGGGAGCGTTTGTGGGACACGTGAGGCTGCACGACGTGTAGCCTGGGGCCCCGGGAGCCAAGGGCAGTTTTCTTCCAAAAGCGTTTGGTGTCTCAGGTCCTTCCAAGGAGGACGTGGCTGGTGTTGATTCTGCATCTATTGCAGCTTCATCCGCGCCACCCCACGGGCACCTGACATACCTGATTCCATCCGTCTCTCACGGTGACCCCTCAGGTGTGTCTTAATCTCTGTCCATTTTATGGGTGAGGAGGTGGGAACTCGGGGGTGAAGCAACCTGCTTATGGTCCCCGCTCAGCCGGGCCAGGGTCCAGCCGGTCCTCAGGGCTCTTCGCTGCTCCCCATTTGGGAAAGGTGACTCCCTCTGCGGGCCCTTTACTTGGCTGCGTGCACGTCCAGGCGGGGCACTGTGGGGAGGAGCCCAGGGAAGCTTCTGGAAAGCAGCAGGGCCTACATGGCCCATGGCCCCCGGGCTTCTGAGCTTCTGGCCCTGAGAGGTGGTGATGTTAGGGGCTGCTTTATTATTATTATTCTTTGGTACGCGGGCCTCTCACTGTTGCGGCCTCTCCCGTTGCGGAGCACAGGCTCCGGACGCGCAGGCCCAGCGGCCATGGCTCACGGGCCCAGCCGCTCCGTGGCATGTGGGATCTTCCCAGACCGGGGCACGAACCCGTGTCCCCTGCATCGGCAGGCAGACTCTCGACCACTGCGCCACCAGGGAAGCCCTAGGAGCTGCTTTGCTATTAGGAGGAGGCTAAGACCTCCGGAAGCCAGGGTTGGGAGTGTGGCTGGCGCTAGACGACCTTGGACTTGTCCTGGCCTTGCTGTTTGCTGGCTGCATGATCTTGGCAAGTGATGTAACCTCTGAGAGCTTCAGGAAAGTTCCCTCTGCCCAGAAAGGCAGGAAAGCCACGGTCCCCAGGCAGGAGCCACTCCCTCTCACGTGTCCGTCCAGCGGGTGTCTGGCGCTATCCTAGGGCAGTGAGCAGGTGGGCAGGGGAGGGGGCGTGCAGGAGATGCACCTGAGCGGGGATGGGTGAGGTCTCTGCTGGGCAGAGCAGCCAGGGAGCTCCTCTTGGAGGAGGGGGTGTTTCAACCTGAAACCTGGCAAGCATGAGGGGCAGGGGAAGCGAGTTTCTGGCAGAGGGACAGTCTGAGGGCCGGAAAGCCCCTGGGGGTCAGAACTGGCCAGGCCGGGAGGGCCAGCAGCAGATCCTGCCGCTGCTGAGGGCCATGGTCCCGGGCCGGCCGTGGAGACCCTGGCGTGAGCCTCCAGGGGCTGCGCAGACAGGGTCCGAGTCCCAGGTCTCGGCCTCTGGCTTCGAGCTCTGGACTGACCTGCCAGGGACGGTGTCTGCAGCCGAGGCCAGCCTTTCCCCGTCTTTCTCAAGATAAGCCTCCTCCCATTCAAAGGGGACCCCCAGCTCTTACCCTGGGTCTTCCCTGGGTAGACTGCCCCCGGGTGCCTCGGGCCACCAAACATTGGGACAACCATATTGCTTTCAATAAGGCGCTACAAGTCAGCATCATATAAGTACTCTAAATGATGTATTTCCAAAACAGTTTTACTTTTTCAATTTAATATTTATTTATTAAAATGTAATGTATTTACTTTTAGTCAGCTCTGTGCCAATAATTTTTTTTTAAATTTATTTATTTTTGACTGTGTTGGGTCTTCATTGCTGCACGCAGGCTTTCTCTAGTTGCGGCGAGCAGGGGCTACTCTTCGTTGCAGTGCGCAGGCTTCTCACTGCGGTGGCTTGTCCTGTTGAGGAGCACAGGCTCCAGGCGTGTGGGCTTCAGTAGTTGGGGTTCATGGGGCTTAGTTGCTGCGCGGCATGTGAGATCTTCCCGGACCAGGGCTCGAACCCGTGTCCCCTGCATTCGTAGGCAGATTCTTAACCACTGTGCCACCAGGGAAGTCCCTGCCAATAATGTAAAAAGCTCAATCTTGAAGGAAAATTTGAATACTTATAGTCTTCTAGTCATAGGAAAAAATTGCAAAGATTCACACATCTCTTACAGAGCAGCACGGCAGGGTGATTGATAAAATACTTTTAAGCATAAATGTTTTTACATTAGGATAAGTTCTGTGAGAAAACATTAGAAATATCTGTTCAAGGAGAGAAGGAACAATGCCAAAATCCCAGCTAAGAGGGTTTTTTACACCCCCTGTTTCTTGGTTAAGGAGCTGGTGGGTGTCCAGTCCCCGTGGTGAATCAGGGTTCTCCAGAGAAACAGAACCCAGAGGATAGAGACATGTCTGAGGACGTTTAACGTAGGGCTGGCTCTTGGGGTCGTGGAGGCCGCGAAGCCCCACCAGGTGCCGCCTGTGAGCCAGATGCCCAGGGCCCAGTGGGGCTCTGCAGCCCAAGTCCAGAGGCTCGAGAACTCGGAGGTGGATGCTCAAGGGTGGGGAGGGTGGGCGTCCAGCTCAGGTGGAGAGCGGATCTCCTGTCATCTGCGTTTCTGTTCTGTTGGACCCACAAGGGATGGGGTTGTGCCGCCCACCATGGGGAGGGCCGTCTTCACGTGGTCTGAACTCAAAGGCCGATCTCTTCCCAGACACCAGCCCAGACACACCTAGAAATCACGTCTCACCAGTTAAGTGGGCGTCTCTCGGCCCAGGCGAGATGACACCTAAAGTGAACTGCGGCGCTATGGATTTTTATTTCATGGTCTATGTTTAAAAGAGTAATACAAGCGATGTCAGCAGTTACAACGTCAGCATTTACGGTAGCCCAGAAATTCCTCCCGTTTGCAACTGTGTAAACGTTCAATGAAACGTTTTAGATGTTTAAGGACAGAGCGTGTGGCCATATTAAAGGACCCTGGTCAGTCAAGGACCAAGTTGGGGACTGGGGATCTAGTTCACATGCATTGGGGCTGCTGGGGTCCCTGATCACGGGGGCCACAGGTGGAGGACGGATGGAGGGCGGGCTGTGGGGCGGGGGGAGCAGTGGACAGACTGGTGACAGTGCCAGGTTGGGCCCTGGCTTTGGCTGGTGGGCTGGATGGAGGGTGGAGCCTGCAAGCTCGGGGGTTGATGTGGCCTGGAGGGCGGAGGTGGCAGGTGGAGAGATGGGATCTGGCCACACAAGCCTGAGCAGCCTGGCCTGCTGGGTGTCCAGAGGGAGGTGTCAGGTGGCCGGGGGTGGCCCTTTGCCCCCAAGCTCGTTTTCTGCCCTCGTGCCGTGGCCCTTCACCTCTGGTCCTCATTGGCCTTGTCTCTTGGGGAAGCCTGGCCTCCTGGCCCTGCCAGGCCTCTCTGCGCCTCTCACTGTGGAGCCGTGAGCTCAGCTAATGCACCTTTTGGATTCGAACCTCTTCCTTTTATGATCGGGCTGATGGCCACTTTAAGCATTTAAATCTCGGGGTTTTTTTTTTTGCGGTACGCGGGCCTCTCACTGTTGTGGCCTCTCCCATTGCGGAGCACAGGCTCCGGACGCGCAGGCCTAGTGGCCATGGCTCATGGGCCCAGCCACTCCGCGGCATGTGGGATCTTCCCAGACTGGGGCACGAACCCGTGTCCCCTGCATTGGCTGGTGGACTCTCAACCACTGCGCCACAAGGGAAGCCCTAAATCTCGGTTTTAGTTTAGTTTGTTTAATGTGGCTTCCTGTTAATTACCTGTGCTGCAGTGTGGAGCTTGGCTCCCGTCCGAGCAGTTTCCTCGTCGTGTGATTTTGTGTGGCTTGTCACGAGTTCAGGGGTCTGGACCCAGAACAGGGCCATTTCCAAGTGATGCTTTCACAGAAGACAAGGCTTAATTGGGTGGAAATAACGATGATTCTGAGAGCAGCTCTGTGAGGAACAGCGTTTTTGCTCTTCTTTTCAGTGGTTTAATAGCTGCCGTTCATTAGCCGGGACCCTGGGAGGAAGAGGCTGCGTCCTCTGTGTCCCCGTCTTGCTACTCGGCGCTCAGAATTGCAGGACCGGAAAAGCTCACGAGTCTAAACTTCCCCACGTCTGTCCAGAAGCGCTGAAATTGTTCCTTAAAAATCCCTGAGGGCTTTGCTGGTGGTACAGTGGTTAAGATCTGCCTGCCAATTCAGGGGACACGGGTTTGAGCCCTGGGCCGGGAAGATCCCACATGCTGCGGAGCAACTAAGCCCATGCGCCACAACTACTGAGCCTGCACTCTAGAGCCCCTGAGCCACATCTACTGAGCCCACGTGCCACAACTCCTGAAGCCCGCGTGCCTAGAGCCCGTGCTCCGCAATAAGAGAAGCCACCGCAATGAGAAGCCCACACACCACAACGAAGAGTAGCCCCTGCTCGCCATAACTAGAGAAAACCCGCGCGCAGCAACGAAGACCCAACACAGCCAAAAATAAATAAATGAATAAATTAGTTAATTAAAAAGAAAAAAAATCCCCGAGAGGCTGGGCTTGTGGTGCTGAAGCTCCTTAGAGCCGGGCCTCGGGTCCTGGCCTTGTCCACCCAGTGAGAACTTGGACTTCACTGTCCTGCTTCTGTCCTCTCCCAGACGTGCGTCTGCACACAGATGACTTACCTGGCCTGGTTCCCACCCTTGGGGTGGGGGCGTCAGGAGCCTGGAGTGGGTGATGCAGGCAGGATTTTAGATGGGTCTTCCTTGACGGTTCAGGGCTGCTCCGGACACGGGAGCTGTCATCTCAGTCAGGTAGACCATCTCTGCACCCTGGTCCACCCTCCTGCCTCCCCCTGCTCGGCCCCGTGCACACCTAAGGCTCAGTGCGCTATGTGGGGTGATGACAACCCCGGGCCTGGCAGAGTCGGTCAGGGGCTTGCGGTTCTGTGAACACGCTTGTACAAGTCCTTGTGTGGACCCACGTTTCCGTTTCTCTTGGGTGGGTTCCTAACGGTGGAATTTCTGGGTTGGAGGCTACCTTTACGTCTAACTTTTTAGGAAACCACCTGTTTTTCAAAGTGGCTGCGCATTTCCAGGCCCACCTGCAGTGATGAGGTTCCCATCTCTCTGATCCCTGCTGAGGTTCCGGGGCCGTCTGTCTTCCAAGTATAGTCACTCTGATGGCTGTGGCATCTCGTGGTGGGTTTGATTTGCGTTTCCTTGTTGGCTAAGGAGATTGGGTGTCTTTTCCTGTACTTTTCCTCTACAACTTCTTTGGCAAAATGTCTCTTCAAATCTTTTGCTCATGTTTTGAGTTCTTGGTCTTCTTACTGTTGAGTTATAAGAGTGCCTCATATGTTCTGGATACAAGCCCTTAATGAGATACCTGGTTTACAGTTATTTTCTCCCAGTCTGTGTTTCGGTCTTTTCATCTTCTTCACAACGTCTTTTAAAGTTCAGTTTATCAGTTTTTTTCTTTCAAGAATCATGCTTCTGTTGTTTTATCTAAGAACTCTTTGCCTAACCCACGTTAATGAAGCCTTTATCATGTTTTCTTCTAGAAGTTTTATCATTTTAGCTCTTCCATTAGGTCTGTGATCCGCTTGAGTCCCCTGTGTGCGGTGTGAGGTGGGGTCTAAGGCCGTGGTGTTCTCTGTGGGCGTCTGGTGCCCTGGCACATTTGTTGAAGAGACTGTTATTTCCTCATGGACGTGCTCGGCATCTCATCAGTAATCAACTGACGATAAACGTGAGAGTTTATTTCTGGGCTCTTGGTTCTGTCCCGCTGATCTGTGTGCCATATCATCACACCAGCACCACACAATCTTGTTGGCTGTGGCTTTACAGTGAGTTTGGAAATTAGGTCGTGTAAACCCTCTCACTTGGTTCTTCTTTTTCAGAATCGTCTGGACTGTTTTAGGGCCTTTGCATTTCCATATGAATTTTAGATAACTTTCTATTTAAAAAGCTTGCACTGAATTTATAGATCGATTTGATACAGAACTGGCGTCTTGTCAGTACTGAGGCTTCTAAGTGATGGACAGGAATGTCTTTCCGTTTATCTAGATCTTTAGTTTCTCAGAAATCCTCTGTCGTTTTCAGTGGACAAGTTTTGCACTTTTTTTGGCAAATAAATCCTGCAATGTTGGGTTCTTTTCGATGCTCTCGTGAAGAAGACAAGGTTCGCAGCAGGGTGGGCTGGCTGTGGAAGCTCTGGGGGGCTCTGGTGGGCAGGAGCGGAGGTGGGTGGGCAGCAGGGCGGGAGTGGCGGAGCCTGGTGAAGAGGGAGCCTTGTCCCTACACCAGGACACCCCCGAGGCAGAGGGTCCGAGCCCAGAGGGCTCTGGGCTTTGGGGCGGGGGCTTCGCTCATCCTGAGCCCCGGGGGGACAACCTGTCAGTCACAACTAAGTGTGTTATCTCCACGTGGGGAGTAGGGTGAGATCTCCAGATGGGTTTTTAATTATGTGAGGCATGTTCTCCGACTTCTGCTGGTGGCTCTGGGACTAGTTGGGGGAGTTACTCTGCAGTTAAGCATGCACGGCACTGTTTATCTGGGCGGGGGACTGAAATTTAAATGACAGTGTGCCAACTTGAGGAGCTCAGGGTCTTCTAGGGATGCTCGGTCCACGGCATTTATTATGTGCCTGCTGGGTGCCACACGCACTCGGGTGCTGCCAGGGTTGCAAGGCTGGCGGATACAAGGTGTTTGCAGTGACCTTCTCCTCCAGGGAGGGCAGCATGAGCCACGTGGAACGCGGGTTGAAGACAAGCTGAGGACTCACATCTGAACAAGGACTGGTATCTAGAACATATTAAGATCTCTCATGATTCAACAATACAAAACCAAGTATCCCAGTTAGAAACTGGGCAAAGACATGAAGAGACGCTCGACCAGAGAGGACACTCGGATGGAAAACAAACCCATGAGGAGATGTTCAGCTCCTCAGGCAGCGGGAAATGCAAATCTCTCTACACCCATCAGGATGGTTGAAATGCAAACCACTGGCGGGCCTGAGGCGGAGATGGACTGCTCGTCTGTTGCCGGTGGGAACCGCAGCTGTTACAGCCTGGAAGACATTTTAGTAGGTTCTTAGAAAACTAAACGTGTAACTGCCATGTGATCCAGAAATTGCACTCTTGGGCGTTTATCCCAGAGCAGTGGAAAATTATGTTCACGTGAAAACCTGTATGTTAATTTTGCTCATAGCAGCTTTATTTGTAATAGTGCCAGACTGGAAACAACCCAGGTATCCTCAGTGGGTGAGTGGATACCATGGAACAGCAGTCAGCCAAAAAAGGGAACACATTACTGCCACACACGACAGCCTGGGTGAGTCTCTAGGGGAGTGTGCGAGTGAGGCCGATCCCCAAAGGCTCCTCCTGCGTGACGCCGTTTAAATAACATTCTCAGCGTGACAGAGTTATAGAAACGGAGGACAGATGGGTGGCGAGCAGGGGTTAGGGACTGGGGTGGGGTCCTGGTGCATCTGGATGGCATCAGTGCTGGCACCCTGGGTGCTGTGCTGTGGTCTCCCAAGATGTTACCTCCGGGGAGATGGTGACCGCCACACGGGCTGCCCCTGTGTTATTTCTTACAGCTGGTGGCCATTGGCTGGGAGGTGCCGGCCACCTGGGTCACTGTGCTCTAGCTGTCAGAGAGGGAGGGGCCGTTCTGGTGGGGCAGGAGGGGCGCTGGGATCAGGCCTCCTTGGCCGGGGCTGGCAGCAGACCCCAAGCCCCTGTTGGAGGAGCCCGACATCGAGTGAGGGTAGTGCCGCGTGGTGGCAGGGACACAGTGGTCGTAGACGTTGGTGCACGGGCCACGTGCCGGGCGTGGCACTGATGCTTCTGCGGCTCTGTCAGTCGCTCCACTTTGCAGATGACGGGCTGAGGCCCAGCGGTTGGCCTGCCAGGCCCCAGCTGGTCCGGGAGCTGCAATTTGGACCCTCTTCCTGGCTGCCGAGCCCCTCAGCCTCATGCCTCACCTCGCTGTGCCCCAGAAGACCGAGGGTCCCGTCTATCTGCTTGTCCCTCTGTCTGCCTGTCCACAGGCCCCCCTGCAGCCTTCACAGGGTGGGGGGAGAGGGCGTTTCTCTGAAGCTGTTTGCAGGATAGGGTCCCAGGGGATCTTGGAGGCGGTTGACACGTCCCCAGCCTTCCGGGCTCCAGGCCTGCGTCCCAGTGTCCCAGGGAGCGGCTTGACCGTGTGCACCGCTGGTCAGGTCCTCAGACTCTGTGGCCGGCCCCTCTCGGGTCCCCGTTCTCAGAGGGAAGCGAGGCCTGGGCGTCAGCATGCTTCTGACCCAGAGTCCAGGACACTCGGGGGCCTGCGGGGAAGCTGACCAGGTGGCGGGGCCTACAGCAAGCAGGACCCCAGCGTGGCGGCCTCTGCCCTGGGGAGTGGGCCCGGGTGGCCAGGTACCAGATTTTTCCAGAGGAGCTGAAATTCCAGATTTTTGTGAAATCTATTTTTTTGCTTTTTTTTTTTTTCCTTGCGGCACACGGGCCTCTCACTGCCGTGGCCTCTCCCGTTGCGGAGCACAGGCTCCGGATGCGCAGGCTCAGCGGCCATGGCTCACGGGCCCAGCCGCTCCGCGGCACGTGGGATCTTCCCAGACCGGGGCACGAACCCGTGTCCCCTGCATCGGCAGGCGGACTCTCAACCACTGTGCCACCAGGGAAGCCCCTATTTTTTTGTCTTTTGATTAAATTTTAAACTTTTATTTTGAAAATATTTCAAAGAGAAAAGTTTCAAGGAGGGTAGACCCGCCCCCTGCACTCGCTGGCTGGCGCTTTGGGACGCGCGCGCCCGCTTTACGTCCCCTGCGTCTGGGCGTAGTGAGGATCCTGACGCTGATGCTCACTCTTACTATCCTTGCTTCGTATGGGAGGACGTGACCTGTCCCTTAAACCCCTCAGCACATCTCAGGGCTGTTGGGATGGTTGTCACACTGGGATCTTTCAGGAACACGACATTCCTAGCTAACCCACAGCCCGGGTTCGAAGTCTGTCCCGATTTCTGGCGTGCCCAGAGCAGTGGCTAGAGAGCTTGGCTATGGGGTTCGCGCCTCGTTAAGCCCGACTGTTTCAAAGGTGGGCGAGCGGCTTAAGCATTTGAGGACACGGGGAGACCCAGCCGGGTGGCCCCGTTTGTGCCCTCACCCTGGGCTGACCTCGGGCGGCAGGAGGTCGAGCTGGGCCTGCGACTTGGGCTCCTGCCTGACCCAGTAAGAAAGCCGCAGAGCCTTCTGGGTTGGGTCTGGAGCACAGCTCCACCGGGGTCTCGCTGGGAACCTTGGCCAGATACACAGCTCCTCTGAGGATCCGCTTCCAGATTTCAGCCTGTCAAGAAGCCCAATGAAAAGTGAGAAACTACACGCCAGATCTCCTAGGATGGTGCTGGGCCCGGAGAGGGGGACCCAGACTCTTGAGGGAGTGCCGTCCCCCCACCCCACCCCTGCCCCTCTTCCCTCCTTCCTTCATTCCTTCATCCGTGCACCCAGCGTCCTCTGTGCCGAGCCTGTCCTGGGGGTGGGATGCAGAGGCTGCTTCTGGTTTGGAGGAGTTCAGGGTTATCGGGGTGGGAGGGAGTGTGGGGAAGGCGCCCAGGGAGCAGGGCGTCTGGGCGGGGGGGTCGTGTGGGGAGAGCCCAGTGCCCTTAGGTACTGCAGCCCCTGTGGTTGGGCACAAGGACGTCGGGAGGGGGTCTTTGAAATAGAAGACGGACGCCAGAGGCCGGCCTGCCCTGCACACGCCCACGTTTACGGCCTTGGAGGGTGGCCAGGGCATGGGTGGAAACGGCCAGGCTTTGAATGGGGTGACTCTGGTGTGGCCACCCCCGGAGGGGAGGGAGGGAGAGAGCTAGGGGGCCTGGGAGGGGTGGTCCAGGGCTCAGCTTCCGCACTGGCTGGGGTGTCCTGTCCCTGCCCTGGGGTGCCTGCCTCGGGCTCCCCCGTTGCCTTCAGCCAGCGGGAGGCCATGTGGACTTGTGAACAAAGCCCACTTAGGAGGACTGGCCCCACAGTGCCAGGGCCCAGCTCACCACGCGGCGTCCATTAGATTAGGAAAGACAGTGAATTTGGGGCTCACGGCAGCTTAGGAAGTACGATGGAACGTGGACCATGGACCAAGGAATATAGAACATGGAACCCAGAGCATCTGCAGATCCAGAGCCACGACCAAAACGGCCGATGCAGGGCAGGTGGGCACGGGAGGGGGAGGGGAGGTGTGCCAGACTTCAGGGCCGGGTAAACGTCATACCTTGACCACCCCCCTTACGGATCTTCATTAGTTGTGGTTTTCCTGAGTCCATGTCCTTCCTGGTCACCGTCCCTCCCCAGCCTCCCGACTTCAGTCCACTTTGTTGTTTCATCCACTGAGGTTATTATCCGAGTGACGCCCAGACTGTCCCTCTCTGGCTGGTGGAGCCTCTTCCTGAGCCTCACCTTTTTTGTCATTTTCCTTGCTTTCTGCTATTTCAAGAGGCTGCCGGTTCATCTTGTATGTTTTCTGCCCCAGACCTGGAGTCAGTTTTTTCTCTAAAGACTCTAGGTTCCTTTTGGTGGGAAATTGTATTTAGAGACCATGTTCTGGGCACTGGGGGTGCTCACTGCTTCAATTTGTCATTGTGGCTGGGCTTTTTCTGCACACAGAACTAGGACTTTTTTTTAAGATAAAATATTTCATGAGTTCATATTGGTTCTTCCAGTTCCAGTTCAGGGCTACAGGTTGGCTGGCTTGGCTTCCTTCCTTCCTTCCTTGTAATGTGACGTGATTAATTTGATGTCTTTATCTCTTTTCTCCCATGCTGAATATGCCAGCTCTAAATGACACCAACAAAATAATTCTTTGCTTTATTGCACCACACTTGCGAGCACACACATGCACACATCCGACCTTAGAATAACCAGACTGTTACTAGTGCCACCAATATGATCAGCAAAAACTGTTTAAGATTTATTGCGGCTTATTTTGCCCTGAAGCATCTGCGTTTTGGGAGGCGACGCCGTCCATTGGATGCATATTTCAGTTCATTTGCTGCCTTTTACTTATGATTTGTAAGTATCATTTTTCAAATCCCAGCCTTGTTTTTATAATTGTGTAAAATATTAACATGGTTCTAAAGCCGTGCCCACCAACAAGGTGTGTCCACAGGATCGTTGATTTACCCCGTGTCCCCGCCGGTCACTCAGCTTCCTTCCTAAGGCCTGTGGGGACCCTTTTACTCACAGGATTTGCCTGTGTGTTGAAGTAGCAGATTGGTAAGTAAGCTGGTGAGTCAGCCGATGTGCACAGAGATTCACACCCCCTCCCCTCTTTCTTAAACACACGCCTTTTCCTTCTGGCATGCATCCTGGACCTCACGCCTTGGCAGTTTATAGAGGGTTTTGACAGCACTGGATCTTTGGGGCTATTCCAGAGCTGGAGCCGTAGGTGATAGGAGTAGATAAATCCCCACACGTTGTCTCCTTGGTCACATTTCTGCCTGTTTCACGGAGGAGGAAGCTGCTCGCCAGGCCCGCTGGCCAGTGAGCATCAGGGTAGGACTGGAACAAGGTGTCGATCCCCTGGCAGCGCCAGGCCCACTGCCGTGCCTCGGGGTGGTGCATGGGCTTGAGTTTGGGGTCTGCCTGTGGCCGTGCTCGGCGGCTCCCAGGCCTGAAAGGGTGGCCATGGGCCCCTCTAGCTGCCTTGGTTCACAAGGCACCGCCAAGCGTGTCAAGCCACGGTGGCTGGGGCCGGAGAGTCAGCAGGAGCATACAGCCCCGGCGCTTTCATGGGAGAACCAGCCGGCGTGAAGCGGCCGTGCCCTTGGTCTTGTTGCCTCAAAGGGGAAAAACAAATACAGCCGGCACATAATGAGATCCTTACCAGTGAAGAAAGGCCCCGGCGCGTCCTGAAGCCTGAAGCCTCCGTGGACCGAGGCGGCTTCACCTCGTGTGCCCTGTGACCACCGGCCTACCCCGCCCTCGGAGCCCAGTGCCGCCACCCAATGGGGGCCCAGGGCTGCTGGCTGGGGGCGGACACGGATGGCTGCGTGGGACCTGAGCCCGGGGCACGGAATGGCCTCCCAAGGCGGGGCTGGGTGCGGGCGTGGGGCAGCTGTCGGGCTGGGCAACAGCAGGAGGCATTGTCCCCGAGCCAGTGTGTGCTCTCTGTGTGAGCTGTTGCTGTCCATGTGCGTATGGGGGTCTCAAGCAGCCCCTCGAAGGAAAGGAGGGGGATGGGCTTTCCAGATGTGGTGCTCCGTGCACGTCTAAAATGATGGTTTTGGGGCTTCCCTGGTGGCGCAGTGGTTAAGAATCCGCCTGCCAGTGCAGGGGACACCAGTTTGAGCCCTGGTCCGGGAAGATCCCACATGCCGTGGCGCAACTAAGCCCGTGCGCCACAACTATTGAGCCTGCGAGCCACAACTACTGAAGCCCTTGCGCCTAGAGCCCGTGCTCCGCAGCAGGAGAAGCCACCGCAATGAGAAGCCCACGCACCGCAATGAAGAGTAGCCCCCGCTCACAGCAGCTAGAGAAAGGCCGTGTGCAGCGACGAAGACCCAACGCAGCCAAAGATAAGTAAATAAATTTATTTTAAAAAATAAATAAATAGAGTGATGGTTTTTAATGAAGTCACAGGTGGTGGGGTCCGTGCTGGTCTGGTCGGGGTGGTACAAAGGCTGCTGCCACTTGCAGGCCACTCCGGGGCTCCGTCCTGTCCTGGCACGTGGGCTCCCGTAGTGTCCTGCATGCTCTGTCCCACACATGGTGCTCACTTTGCACTTGTCCTTGAGACTGTCCACGTTGGTGACACAGCCTCCCTGACCTTTTGGTGACTGTGCTGGGCCCAGGGGCATGTGCGGAGGGCACCCCAGCGACAGGCAGGCACGTTGGTTTGTGGCTGTCGCACGTGGCGCTGTCACGGGCGTCCTCTGGGGCCGTGGCCAACTGCGTTTTCTTCCCTCTCAGCCCTCCAGACCCCCAGCCCCGCAGGCTGCTGGCACTTCTCAGCCACTCACCTGTGATCGCCAGCATCCCCCTCACCTGACCGGACCCTGTTTGTGCCCTTCCCCCTCCCAGCCTAGGCCAGGTCTCTGGCCCTGGTGGGTGCGTCCGCCGCCCCCTCTGCAGGCCTGCGTCCAGCCCTTTGAAGCAGCCTCTGATTGGTTTAGCAGTCGTGGAAAGGACACACATCCCCAGCCCCCCGAGCCCTGGGTGTGGGTGTTTCCAGGGATGTGGCATCTCCCGCCCACGTACTCAGCGGGTCTGGCAGCCCTGATCGCACCGCTGCCTGGACCTTGTGATTGATCCTTGGGCCCACTGGGTTTAAAATAAGCTAGAAGCCTTTTATCCTGGAAAACGTTTCCTATCCTGGGAAGTGATGAGAAGGGAGGAGGGAGCCAGGCTGGGAAGGCCTCCAGGACCCCGTGTTTTCCATTCCTGACCTTGGGCGTGGCCTGCACGGGGTGGAGGCATTGGGGAAGGGGGCTCCCACGCTGTCAGCTTTCACATGGGGGTCACACCCGCCCTGTGACGATGGCGTCCTGTAGTGCACAGTGGCCTGGGGTTCCCAAGTTGTGGCATCCGTGTAGGACTAGCGCTGGTCCCTTAGGGGTCAGCCCGGGCCGGGTCGGGGCACCACCTGCTGTGCAGACGAGCCTGGGGACCAAGGACCCTCACTGGAGGTGATGGACGAGCTGAGGACTTCCTGGAGGTTCGCGCAGGCCGTGCAGCGGGAGAGGTGGGCGGGGATGGGGAGCTCTGGGAGCCCCTGTGCTGGTCGGCGAGGACGCCCCGTTTTACAGCCAGTGAGTCTAGGTCCGCAGAGTGGACATGCTTGCTCCCCTCCAGCCAGCCGGGGGGCCACGCTGACCCAGACCTTGTGGGTCTCAGGACCCAGCTCCCTCCTGCGCTGTTCCTCTTACCCGAGCCTGGGAGCCGCAGCTGGCCTGGCTGCCCAGACACCTCCCGGGTGGCCCCGCTGGACGGCAGGCAGCTGCGTCTCTTCCACCAGGAATAAAATCCTTGAAGAAGGATCCAGAACCCAAGTGTCGTGATTCCCGACATGGCAGGGTAGGCTTTGTGGCCGGCGGTGTTGCATGCGGGGGCTTTTCCCCTCAGCTCCCGGTCCCTGTTTCTGAACCATCGGTGCACAGGTGGTGATGAGGTTTCCAGCCCCAAGCTCGGTTACAGCGTGGGATGCGGGGCCTACCTGGGAGCCTTTGTAGCCCATCCTTCCGTCAGAACCGTTTGCTCTGACTGCCGGCCCGGGGCCCACAGAAGCCATGTCACTGCTGATGGCTGTCCACCAAGAGGCATCGGCCCCTTCTGCAGGGTCTTTGCAAGGTGTTGAGGGAGGGCAGTGGTTTTCTCACTCTGGCTCTGACCACAGCTGTTACCCTGTGACAGGGTGAGGTGGGGAGAGCGGACTGGCCCAGCATTTATTTAGTTTGGAAATTTTGTTCATCAGTTTGGTAGTTTTCCTCATACAGATCTTGTGCATATTTTGTTAGGTTTACACCTAAGTATTTTATTTTGGGGGGTGCTAATGTAAATGGTATTGTATTTTTAATTTTAAATTCCACTTGTTCATTGCTAACATATTGGAGAGTGATTGACTTTTGCATGTTAACCTTGTATCCTGCAGCCTTGCTGTAATCACTTATTAGTTCCAATGGGTTTTGCTTTTGTTGTTGAGTCTTCAGGATTTTTTACATAGACAGTCATGTCATCTGCAAACAGACAGTTTTATTTCTTCCTTTGTAGTCTGTATATATATATATTTTTGGCCACACCACACGGCTTTCAGGATATTAGTTCCCCAACCAGGGATCAAACCTGGGCCCCTGGCAGTGGAAGCATGGAGTCCTAACCACTGGCCCACCAGGGAATTCCCTCCAGTCTGTATACCTTTCATTTCCTTTTCTTGTCTTATTGCAGTAGCTAGGGCTTTTCCAGTATGATGTTGAAAAAGAGTGGTGAGGGGGATATATTTGGCTTGAATCCCCATCTTAGGGGGAAAGCATTTAGTTTTTCACCACTAGGTATGATGTTAACTGTAGGGTTTCCAGAGCTCTTTATCAACTTGAGGAAATTCTCCATATTCGTATTTTTCTGATGAATGGGTATTCAGTTTTGTCAGATGCTTCTTATGCATCTGTTGATATGATTTTTCTTCTTTGGCCCTTCGATGTGATGCATTATCATTAATTTTTGAATGTTGAACCAGCCTTGCATACCTGGAATGAATTCCACTTATTTGTGGTGTATAAATCTTTTAATACAGAGTTGGATTTGATCTGCCTGTATTTTGTTGAGGATTTTTACATGCATGTTCATGAGATAGTGGTGTGTAATTTTCCTTTCTTGTAATATCTTGGTCTGGTTTTGGTGTTAGAGTAATTCTGGCCTCAGAGAATGAGTTAGAAAGTGTTCCCTCTGCTTCTAAATCCTTCTGGAAGAGCTTGTAGAGAATTGGTATGATTTCTCACTTCAGTGTTTGGTAGAATTCGCTAGTGAACCCGTCTGGGCCTGTGCTTTCTGTTTGGTAGTTGAATGTTTATTGATTCAGTCTCTTTAATAGGTTGTATCTTCTGCTTCTTCTTGTGTGTTTTGGCAGTTTGTGTCTTTCAAAGAGCTGGTCCCTTTCACCTGAGTTAGCAGATCTGTGGGTACAGAGTTGTTCGTGGTCTCCCTTTATTCTTTCCATGTCCATGGGATCTGCAGTGATGTCTTTTCTCTCGTTTGTGGCACTCATTATTTGTGTATTCTCTCTCTCCCTCTCAATCTCTCCTCCCCACCCCACCCCTCCCCTTTTTTTGTTACCATGGCTAGGGGTTTATAGGTTTTTATTGATCTTTTCAAAGAACCAGCTTTGGTTTCATTGATTTTTCTCTGTTAATTTCCTATTTTATTTATTTAAATTTCCTATTTTAAATTCTCTAATTTTTATTCTTTTCTTTTGCCTGCTTTAGGTTTAATTTGCTTTTGTTTTTCTAGTTTCCTTAGGTTATTGATTTTAGATCTTTCTCCTTTTCAAGTGTATGCTTTCAATGCTGTAAGTTTTCCTCTAAGCATTGCTTTTGCTGCATCCCACAAATTTTGGTAAGTTGCGTTCTCATTTTCATTTAGTTAAACATTTTCAATTTCTCTGGAGCCTTCTTCTTCCACCCATGTGTTATTTAGAAGTGTGTTGCTTAATCTCCAAATCCTTTGCGATTTTAAGTTATGCTTCTGTTATTGATTTCTAGTTTAACTCCGTTGTGGTCTGAGGGCCGATGCTGTGTGAGTCACATGTATTAATTTGTTCAGGTGTGACACTCAGCTGGCACACCTGGGACCATGGATGTGCTCCCTATGGAACCCCAGGCGTTTGTGTGCTTTTCCCCAGGGCCAGGCATCGGGGTTGAGGAACCAGCCACAGAAGAGGTGGCTCCGGGCTGCCTGAGGCAGAGGCTCCTGGGATTTATAAACACTGTGCTTTCAATGCCCCAGCAGGGAGTGGGCCGCCCCACGTCCACTGCAGTGAACAGCTACGCTTGAGTTATTGCTGTTTAGAGAGAACTATTTGGAAACTTGCAGTCAGTTTCACCCAAACAGTGGAAAAGCCTAAACATAAGCCAGGCGCCCTGTCGGGGCGCTGGCTCCCAGCAGACGGAAGCCCCCCTGTTACCCGGGCTGTGACGTGCAGCAGAAAACAGGGTGTCCCCGTGGTGCTCAGGCACCAGAGCTTTGCCTGCGGGTCCAGGCTGGTTCCTGGAACGTGAATAACATTGACCGTGAGCCCAGGCCAGCAAAGGAAAGAAGTTCTCCCAGGGCAAAGGCAGCGGGCGTAGGGCTTTGAGAACAGTTTCCAATGTCAGGTGCACTTTTTCCCTTGGTGGCATCATTTTGAAGTCAGAAAACGCACTTGTACGCACTCGAACACGTTCTCTGCATTCAGTGGGGCCTTTTTATTAATGTTGTCCACATCGCTCATTATTCCCTCCGGGTCCTTGTCACCACACGCGTGCATTCTGCGCAGACCCCGCTGCTGGAGCGTCTGCACTGTGTTATGAGCTGGTCTCGCGACATCACCAGCCGGGGGTATAAACACGCATCCTGGCTCTGACATCCCCCACTCCCGTGCTTCTGAAAGTTTGACGTTTTTCAAAATAAAACGTTTAAAGAAATAAAGACACAGAAATATTGGAAATGCTAATGCAGTTTTTTCCTTATGACTGGAGGTGTTCCTGGGGTCATTGTCACAGCGCTTTTGCTTAAAATCACAAGAATTCTACCCCCATTCCCATATTTACATAATGCAGAGGGGCAGATTGTTGGAGTCGGGAAGGGCGGGGGCAGCCGCAGGTTTTATGTGCGGCTGGACTGCAGGGATCCTCACTCCCACCTTGGAAGGGGGGCAGGGGCTTGGGGCAGGCGCAGCTCTGATTGGCTGTGGGCGCCTCTCTCCCGTCCTCTGTCCCCTGCTGCACTTGGGTGGCCTCGCTCTGAGAACTGGTCCAACCTGTTTGCTTCTGCAGGTTTCTCTGCAGGGCTTGGGGCAGGGGGTGTTTACCTGTCAGGCCACCTGCAGCAGCAGTTCGGCTGTATATTGGAAATGTCAGCCAATAAAAGGGAATAAAAGAGCCGTGACTGGATCACGAGACTGGCTGAGCTCAGGGGCGCTGAGCGCTCCTTTGGCGCCATTCCCAGGGTTGGGAGACGGGGCTCGGAGCTGCTGTGTGCACAGGGTTTGGAGCCAGCAGACATAATCATGGTGGCTCCTGATCGGGAGGGTTCCAGGAGCAGGGTCCTCTTGGTTAATCTCCCATCATGCTGTGAGCTGTGCCCATTCTACACGTGGGTTAACTCCTGGGCGACTCAGCCCCTGGGCCCCTCCAGGCAACTTTTGGGGTGGCACCAGGTCTCCGGCTTGCCATCAAGGGAGCGTTTGTCACAGGGATGACCACACCCCTTGTGATGAAGGCCCACGTGTACATCTGTCCCCCCACTGGACAGTGAGCCGCTTAGGCAGGGGCTGTAAACGGAGGCTGGGGGTCAGGGGTCAGGTGATGCAGGGATTGTGGCAGACAGAGCATGTGCTCCCACCAGGGTGGGAAGGGGGCTGAGTTCTTGCTTCATGAGAGCAAAGGCCCCACGTTGCCAGATCTTCCATTTTTTTTCCCAAAGAAAAGCCAAAAATTTGGATATTTATTACTCTCTCAATTTTTAAATGTTGGGGCTAACTTTGAAAATGGGGCCAAAATTGGCCCATGAAGAATCAGTAAAGCACTAAAGAAAATTCAGTGGTGACCGAAGACCTTCCCTTCCAAAGAGACCCAGGTCCCAAAGGTTTTATGGGTGAATTCTGTCAGACGTCAACAAACTGTCCATCCTTTTACGAGTTGCTCCAGAAAATAAGAAACAAGAGAAAGCTGCTCAGCATATTGTATGAATTTCATACGAATTTGGAGGGACACACAAATCAGCCCATAACAGACTCATAGAGTATGTGCTGTGTGAGTGTAATACCAGGATGGAGCTATTCGTGGGTGTTGCTGGGAAAACTGGCTAACCGTCTGGGGAAAAACAAACCAGATCCCCTTCCTCACGGACAAAAGGCCTAAATATGAATCCAAAAACTATTTGGCAGAAGGTAATTGCTGTGGACTGAACCGTGTCCCCCAGATTTACTTATTGGAGCCCTAAGCCCCAATGTGATGGCATTTGGAGGCAGGCCTTTGGGAGGTGATTGGGTTTAGGTGAGGTCAGGAGGTTGGGCCCCGAATGATGGGATTAGTGCCCTTAAAAGAAGATATCAGAGAGCCTCGCATGCTCACTCTTTGCCACATGAGGGCACAGTGAGAAGGCAGTCTGAGTAAAGCCGAGATGTGCTCCTGAAAAAAGGGAAGAAACAGAGTGGGATCTGTAGCACGATGCCGTTTGGGGGTAAATTTAAAGTACATGCATATAGCTCAAGATTCCATGTTGTGAGAGAAAGCATACAATGAAAAGGAAATCCCTCAAATTTCAGAACAAGCACCATTGCGAGGGGCACGGGGGAAGCGGGTAGAAGGGGGAGAAATTGTCAACAAGAGCAGATCACCAGTGTCACGAGCTCAGGGCACAAATCTGCATCTGAGGTTTAAGATGCTAGTAGGTCCCACTAAGTGCTGGCGTGGCCAGATGCAGTTTGTGGTTCCATCGGGAACATTGGGGTCTGCTGCTGAGTGGGTGGCCGAGCCGGAGGCTGATGGGGGATGAGGGAGAGGTCCAGGTCTGTCCCCCCGACATGTGCCCACTGTTAGAGAGGGGGGCGGAGGTGGGGTGTCCCAGGAGGAGGACGGGGAGAGTGGGAAGGGCTCTGCTTCCCTAGAACCCGGAGCACAGCGGGCCGCCTGGTCTCTCCCACCAGCCCTGTCGTCCAGAAGGAGGCTGGTGCTCTCTGGCCGGCTGAGCGCCGGGCTGGTCCCAGAACTGGGGTCTACGTCCGTGCGGCCCTGCCAAGTGACCGTGGACAGGCCTGCCCATGCTATGTGCTGGAAGGGTCTGCGGCGGCCCCGTGAGCTGCAGAGTCGGTATCTGAGGCTCAGCGTGGAGGGTGGGCCGCCAGGGCTTCGCAGCACTTTGGTGAGTGAGTCCTTCCCGGGCGATCTTCTTGGTCGCTTGGGGGCACAGTGGCATTTTGTAAGACACACCCCCATGGACAAGCTTCCAGGGCCTTTACCCCAAGACCCTGGGACCCCTGGGGCACCTGCCTCCTGCAGGGGAGAGGGGTATGGCTGGTGAGTGCGGTGGGACATCGGCACAGCCTGGGCTGGTCTGAGCCACTGCAAGGCCAGTCTGCTGGGCCGTGGGCTTTGGGGCCACACAAGGCTGCCCATCCCACACCGTCCCCTGGTCCCCAGCCCCACGCAGTCTAATCTGGGAGGCCACCCGCCCTGAGAGCAGGTTTGAGGTCAGATCACGGAAGCCGGAAGGAGTTGGCTGGTATTTCACCCCAGGAGTGGGTGTTCTTCGACCATCAGAGAACATTCTTCACCCTCATTCTGAAGAGATGGCCTGTGGGAGAAGGCCCGGTTTCCATGGCAATGTGTTCACACCCCCGAGGCCTCAGGGCCAGGGTCTGGCTTCTGCTAGGGTGGGGACAGCAGGTGACACCCAGAACCGATCACACCCCGGCAGGTGTTGGGGGCCACATGGCCCTCCGGGGGGGGGGTGGATGCCACCAGGAGCTGGGAACCAGGCATGCCCAGCGCCCACCCCCAGGGCTCGGATGCATCTCAGGGTCGAGGGAGGCACCCCCCCCCACCCCGCCCGCGGCTGGTGGCTTCCCTTCTTGCCTTAGAATTGTTTTCAGAGGCACTTTCCTGCTTAGCTAAGGTCAGCGTGAAGTGAAGGCTTCGGTGGCCTTGGCTGCTGGCTTGACTGTAGCTTCGAAGGTCTTGTTTCCAAGGTCAAAATAAGTAACTTACCAGCAAGACGTGTTCTAAACATTTACTTGCAAGTCAAGAATTAGCTTTATTTTATTTTATTTTTTTAACATCTTTATTGGAGTAGAACTGCTTTACAGTGGTGTGTTAGTTTCTGCTGTATAGCAAAGTGAATCAGCTATACGTATACATACATCCCCACATCTCCTCCCTCTTGTGTCTCCTTCCCACCTCTCTAGGTGATAACAAAGCACCGGGCTGATCTCCCTGTGCTGTGCGGCTGCTTCCCACTAGCTATCTGTTTTACGTTTGGTAGTGTATAGATGTCCATGCCACTCTCTCACTTTGTCCCAGCTCACCCTTCCCCTTCCCCGTGTGCTCAAGTCCATTCTCTACGTCTGCATCTTTATTCCTGTCCTGCCCCAAGGTTCATTAGAACCTTTTTTTTTTAGATTCCACATATGTGGGTTAGCATACGGTATCTGTATGGCAGACTAGGTCCATCCACCTCACTGCAAATAACTCAATTTCTTTCTTTTTATTAGCCGTATTTTAAAATGGCACTTGGGCAGTGGGGTTTGGATTTAAAATAAACAAAAACCAAAATGTCTGTGTTGTTGGAATTAGCTGTGATGAACATTTAAACTACTTATGGGCTGAAAATAGCAAGCCCAGAATGGAACAGCTCTGTTTGCATGATTTTTTCAGAAATATATCAAGTTGGGATTCATCAGTGGGTTTTTCTTTTTTTTTACTGAGGTGTTGTTGATTAACAATATTACATGTTGCAGGTGTATGAGATAATGATTCATAATTTTTAATTGTTATATTCCATTTATAGTTACTACAAAACACTGGCTGTATTCCCTGTATAGTTCAATACATCCCTGTAGCTTATTTATTTTATACACAGTAGTTTGTACCTCTTACTCCCCCACCCTGTCTTGCCCCTCCCCCCTCCCCACTGGTGACCACTAGTTTGTTCTCTACATCTGTGAGTCGGCTGCTTTTTTGTTACATTCACTCGTTTGTTGTATTTTTAAGATTTCATATATAAGTGAGATCATATAGTATTTGTCTGTCTGACTTATTTCACTTAGCATAATATCCTCCAACTACATCCGTGTTGCTGCAAATGGCATTCTTTCATTCTTTTTTATGGCTGAGTAATATTCCATTGTATATATGTGCCACATCTTCTTTATCCATTCATCTGTTGATGGGCACTTAGGTTGTTTCCGTGTCTTTGCTGTTGTAAACAGTGCTGCTATGAACATTGGGGTGCACGTATCTTTTCGAATTAGTGTTTTCATTTTTTTCAGGTGTATACTCAGGAGTCGAATTTCTGGATCATATGGCAACTCTATTTTTAGTTTTTTTCAGGAACTTCCATACTGTCCTCCACAGTGGCTGCACCAGTTTACATTCCCACCAACAGTGCAGGAGGATTCCCTTTTCTCCACATCCTTCCCAACATTTGTTATTTGTGTTCTTTTTGCTGATGGCCATTCTGACAGGTGTGAGGTGTTATCTCATCGTGATTTTGATTTGCATTTCCCTTCAGTCTGTGGTGTTTTGACCTCAAGGGTCAGACCTCATCTTGAATGTGAATTTGAAAACGTCAGTTCCACGTGGACGATCAGAGGCCACACCCTGGTGTGAAGGGGAAAGTTCTAGGCTTGGGAGTGGATCCCCATCTTCGGGAGGCCAAGGCAGCAGAGGAGCTGCCTGATGGCGGCTGAGGTTCCCCTGTCTGAGGACCCCGGCCCTTGTAGCAAGACGAGGGAGGGTGCTGCTCAAACAGAGGCCTTGGGCCCAGGCCACGCATCTCAGGACAGACAGCGGCTCGTTTTTCCTCCTGATCAGGAGACCAAGGGATCGGGGCAGCAGGCAGGGCTCAGGTGGGGCTCAGGTGTGCCTGGAGGTGGAAGCGTGACTTAGCCACGCACGGAAGGACGGCGTCCACGTGGACCAGGCCTGAGAGCCGAGCTCTGACCTGACGGGCACCTGCACCCTCTCCCCCCACCTCCCCGCAGCCTCCGGTCACCTGCCAGGCCCCTGGGGTGCTGCCCTCCTCCTCCTCCAGAGGGAGAAAGAGATGTTTAAATAGAGGGGAAGGACCTGCCTGAAGACTTACTCCTGTCTTCTGGGCCCGGGTGAGCACAGGGCTGTGTGGATCTCTGGTCCTGCTTTTGCCTCCCTGGGGCCCGGCACCTGGGGCTCCTCTGAGGCTCCTGCACTGACCGGTTTCCAAAAATCCCCTTTTTAAACAGGCAGGCGGGCAGCAAGCAGGCGTCCTGACTGCCAGGGTGCGTTTCCTGCCTGAGGGGCCCCAGCTTCATGCTTCTCTTTTGGGGAAACGTGTGCCTGGGGGTGGGTCACATCCCTGAGCGTGGTCATTGCACTTTGGAATCCAGACCCCGACCTCTGACTCTGCATCTGGTTGCCATCCCGAGGATATAAAGGGTCCTGGACCAACATGCACACGTGCCCTGGGTGATGGGCGTCCCCACCTGGCCCGCAGCCCGCGCCTCCCATCCTGCCTGTGGGTCTGTCTCACACTAAACTCGGGCGATGGAACGGCCGGGCTGCCTGGTGGGCACAGCCCAAGCCAGCCTCGTCGGCTCTGTGCCCCTCGAGTGAGCAGTTACAGAGCCTGGTTTCTTCCCATTTCTGCATCTGGTGTCTCAGCACCCTCAGATGCAAAGTGTTCACCTGGGAAGAAGCAGAAAACAGGTCAGGACTGGTTGCCGTGTCCCAGTGGAAACAGTCACGATCTGTTTTACGTTTTGTAAGTGGAGTCTGTTGAGTGTGATCCCATTTTTGTGAAACCCCGATACGTGCAGATCAGGAGGTCATGACCAAGGGACAGCGGGTCCCAGGGGTCATCGTCTCCCCTGGGCAGGAGCCGTGGGAAGCCCCGTGAGGGGCAGGTCGCCTGGTGCCCCTGCAGCACCCCCATGCTGTGCTTTCTTTTCCAGCGACATATTCGACGCCATGTTCCCCGTCATGCACATCGCTGGGGAGACCGTCATACAGCAAGGTACGCCCCTTTCTGCTCCTCCCCGGGGCCAGAGCCCTCTGGGAAGAATGGGTTGTTCACTTAAAAAGCGTATTTAGGGCTTCCCTGGTGGCGCAGTGGTTAAGAATCCGCCTGCCAATGCAGCGGACACGGGTTTGAGCCCTGGTCCGGGAAGATCCCACGTGCCGCGGAGCAACTAAGCCTGTGTGCCACGACTACTGAGCCTGCGCTCTAGAGCCCACGAGCCACAACTACTGAGTCCGTGCACCACAACTATTGAGCCTGCGCTCTAGAGCCCGTGCTCTGCAACAAGTGAAGCCATGACAATGAGAAGCCCGTGCACCAAAACGAAGAGTAGCCCCTGCTTGTCTCAACTAGAGAAAGCCCATACACAGCAACGAAGACCCAACACAGCCAAAACTAAAAACAAATAAATAAATAAATTCATTAAAAAGAATGTACATTATACAAAACGCTCATTGTCTTGAGAAAAGCCACTAATGACACTTGAGAACAGTCCACTTAACAAGTTAACATGTGTTAATATGTTTCGATAACCTCCTTGTTATTAAAAACATGGTGGAGCTGTGCTGAGTCCTGGCAACATGCTGGGAGTGGATTTCAGATGGTGGTGTCAGGAGAGGACATGCCTGTCGTCCTGACTGCAGTAACCGTTTCCCTACGTGTGTGAAATAGGCCATCGTGTTCTGCACCTTCCATACATACAGCTTTTATTTAAAGATTTTTTAAAATTGATGAGACCTGGTACTGCTTAGCAGAGGTCTATGAAGCAATGCCGAAAGGTGGTTTATTACAAGAAAAACAAAACTTCGCATTCTTGCATCACGTGTCCTGTTTCCCTTTTCTTGTAGGGGACGAAGGGGATAACTTCTACGTAATCGACCAAGGGGAAGTGGACGTAAGTATCTTGAACTGTTTTTGGAAAATAACTCCTGTCTCTGCGCACAAGCTCAGGGCTAGAAGACGTCTTTCTGAGTGATGTGTTTCCGGTTTTTCAATCCAGAAGTGATAGAGTTCACTTAAAAGATACTGTAAGCATATCTGAGCACAGAGTGAAATAAGAAGGGCAGCTGCCGTCTGCTTCCTGCACAAGCCGACCGCGGTCCCGGGGCCCCGATTGACCAGCCCTGCCCCAGCCAGGAGCCCACGGCCCAGCAGGCTCACTCAGCCATGCTGGGTGCTAACGCTTTTTAAATGTCTACAGGCCCTGTGGCTCTGGCTTTACGATGGAACCAGGCTCCGTCCGTCCCAGGGATGTGATGCTCCCTGATTTCGTTCAGCTTCCTCCCCCTACTTCCTGCCTTCAGGAGTGAGGGACCCAGGCTCCGACTTGGAGGGAGCTGCACCTCCTTCAGTCGCCTGCCCCCGCAGGCTGAGCCCACCCTGCTTGGATGGCGGTGTCCTTGCCTGGGGCCCCCGCGTGGGCTTCTTCAAATGCGGGGCTGGGCCTGTGCTGCCCTCTGCCCCAACATCCCCCCCACCCCCTCCCCCTCCTCCTTCGGCCTCCATGAGTGTCATCCTCTCGGCTGGGCGTTAGCAGTGCATCTACCCCCAAGGTTTCCTCTGTGGCCCTGATTCGGTCCAGCTTGTGCACCTGTTCCCAGGAGCGTCTGGTTAAGGCCGGCCCCCGCAGCAGACTGGCCCCCACGCCCCAGGCTCGGGACTGAGCCTGTCCTGGGGTTCTGGACTCCACAGTCCCGGCACTATCGGGGCACATCCAAGGAGCCCCCGAGCCAGCTCCGGGCCCAGGATGCAAGTGCTGGGGACGGGACAGGGATGGGCCACTGGCGGTCTCCACACGCCACCCCCACAATCCGAGCCCCCATGCGGTGGGGTTCCCGCTGCTGTCTGGCAGTGCCGCCCCGGTGCACTGACCCAGCCCGGTTCTCAGGGCTCGGCTTCTGGAACTGCCAGGCCATTGTGGAGGGGCTGGGGGGGCATTTGCTCACTTGTTCCGCCAGCAGTACGTCTGCGTCCATGTGGTCGCGTGTTCTGGGAACCGGCGGGCGGCCCTCGGCTTCCGGAGCTGGTGGCACAGGAAGTGACTCACCACGAGGACCTCAGGGCGAGCGGCACACGGAGTCGGAGTTTCTGCCCGTCCTGAGCGGGGGGGCCTGGATCAAGCCTCTGGGGGCGAGGGCTGTTCTGTCTCACACCACAGGCGGAAACTGAGGCAGGAGCCACGGGCCCGGGGCGGCCACGGCCGCAGAGCGGGTGGCAGATGGAGGGTGAGCGCGGGCTGCGGCTCCAACCCGGGCTCAGGCTGCCAGCAGAGCCACCTCCTGTGGGCTTTGCGTTGGGTTAAAACAACACCAGCCCAGGAAGCAGAGGAAACCGATGAGGCTGCCACGTCCCGGTGTCTCCAGAGCTGCCCCCTTCAGAGTGGCTGAGGGGTCGGCTGGCTCCAGGCTCAGGTCCGGGTCCTTCCTCGGGCCCTGACCCCTGTGTGGGCTTCTTCTGCACCTTGGTCCCTCTGCTGTCACCACTCTCCATCCTGTCCCCCATCCTCCGTCCCTTTCTTGTTTTATTTCCTTTTTTAATAAATTTATTTATTTAGTTTTGGCTGCGTTGCGTCTTCATTGCTGTGCGCAGGCTTTCTCTAGTTGTGGCGAGCAGGGGCTACTCTTCGTTGTGGTGCGTGGGTTTCTCATTGCGGTGGCTTCTCTTGTTGCGGAGCACGGGCTTCAGTAGTTGTGGCACGTGGGCTCAGTAGTTATGGCTTGCGGGCTCTAGAGTGCAGGCTCAGTAGTTGTGGCTCGTGGGCTCTAGAGCGCAGGCTCAGTAGTTGTGGCGCACGGGCTTAGTTGCTCCGCGGCATGTGGGATCTTCCCGGATCAGGGCTTGAACCCGTGTGCCCTGCGTTGGCAGGCGGATTCTCAACCATCTGCGCCACCAGGGAAGTCCCCCCTTTCTTGTTTTCTTGCTCAAATGTCGATTGAGCACTCGTGTGCTGGACACTTACAAAGCCCTGAGGATACACCTTTGGGGACCCGGCCCCTGCCCTTGGGGTTCATAGTCGTCGGGGAGACACCCTGGAAGGACATTCCCAGTGTGCATCTTGCCTCTGAGCCTCTACCCGTCCTTTCCCTCTGTTCTTATTCCTGCTCTGACTTGCAAACTTCTCTGCATCCTTTGAGACCCCACCCAGGCAGAGCCACTGGGCTGACGACCGAGATCGGGACTCTCCCTTGTGCACAGGGTCCCACAAAGATTGGGTCCTGCTTTCCAGCCCCCGGAATGTCCTCCGTCTTCTGCTTTCCTTGGAGTCACATGACTCCTCTAGTTCAATCCCGAAGATGTTGCCAAAGTGACGACTCATGTCACCAGAGCGTGTGGCTAAGTGAGAGTTGAAATGACCCTGGGGTTGGCACGTCAGAGGCTGGGTTCTCCCCAGCGAGCAGATGCAGGGGCGGCTGACCTTGGACCCAGAGCCCTGTCCTTGTCTTTCGAGGAGCCTCGAGGGCCCACCGTCGGGGTCCCGTGAGATGCGCCTCCCTGGCTGGTGTGCTCCATGCAGATGCGAGGCCCAAGCCTTGAGGTTACCTGGCTGCTGCCTGGGCCTGGGCCCTCCTACCCGGAGTGGCAGCATCTCTGTGTTACTCCACACGCGGGGTCGGGTGGAGGCCCTGTGGGTGCCCCCGGTACGTCTGCCCTGCCCTCTGTCCCCATTAATCCACCTGCCACCACCCTCCTCGGTAGACCCCGTGCACAGTGAAGATGGCCTCTCCCTTGCAGGGAGGAATGGCCCCAGGTGCTGGCGGCCACCTCCCCTCTGAAGGTGTGAGCACACAGGAGGGTGTGAGAGGCGGGCGCCCACTGGACCCACCACTGCCTGAGCGGAGATGCTGGAACCGGCCACAGGGCTGAGCGCTGGTGGGAACCCTACCTGATGGGTGGTGGGCCCGGGGGGGTGGAGCGGGGGCTGTCCCCCGAGACAGGCCCCTTGGCCCCAACCGCTCAGCCCTGGGTGTCCTTGTCCACTCGCCCCATCTGGACTCAGGACCCCCGTCCCAGCAAACTGTAGAGTGCCAGGTGCTCTCACCTGCTGGCCCGCACCTCCATCTGTGAGTGAGGGGAGGGGCTGGCTTGGCCCACTTGTCTGGGCAGGACCCCTCCCGGCCCCCAGGGATGTCAGTCACCGAGCCAGGTCTCTCCAGGCGGGGGACATGGGGAGGCGACCGTGTGACAGGGAAGTGGGGTCACTTGCTGTAACTGGGGTTACGGGCAGGTCCAGCCCTCCCGCAGCGGCTCAGGTACGAAGGCAGCTGTGAGATGCCTGAGCCCGGACGCCTGGGCACTGTGGGCGGATGCCACCCTCCGGCGGACTCTCCAATTCGGGACAGTCAGCCCGGATGGGACAAGGCGGTGACTTGGGGGCCGCCCCTCCGTCAGTCTCATCAGAGTTTCCAGCTGCTGGTGGGCGTGGGAGGGCCGGGCGGGGCGAGGGAGACTGCAGAGGGAGCTCCTGTGATGTGGGCGTGAGCGCACGATAAACATGCAGGGGCTGAGCCTTGTGGGTGAGGCCACGTTTAAAGGAATCAAAAGATGCTCAGTCAGGAACCTGGGGTGAGAAAGTGGGCTGCTGACTGCCAGCACGCATTCTAATAATGACTGTTAGCACCGCTCTGGGCACGAAGCTGCAGCTTCTCCCAGGCCTGGGGCCGTGTTTTGTTTGCTCCTTTCTGGGGAGCAGGGGAGGGACCCTGACCAGGGACTGGCCGCTTGTGAGGGTTCCGAGGGTGGCTTTTAAGGCTTGAGTGAGGCCCATCCTGTGAGGGCGGCGGGAGTGGAGACTGTGTCCGTCACATTGTTGCCCTGAAGCCCCCAGCACGTGGGCTCCCCTCGGAGGCCCCATCCTGGCCTTTAAACGGGCATGGCTTGGGGGTGGTAATCCAGAGCCCCCCTTCTGCCCTCTGACCAACGGCGCCCTGGGGGGGGGGGTGACGGCCAGGTGACCGGACGCCAGAAACACCAGCTTGGTTTAAATTACGGTTTTCCAGAGAGACGTGGAGAGTGCTGGCTGCAGTGTGTGTGTCACTGAGAGCTATAATCCATTTTCCTAAGCATAAAAATATCTCCCAATTTGTTTTATTCGTGGAACGTAGCATTTCCACTTGAAAGGACACTCCTCGGCTGACCTTACAGGCTCAGGAGCACGGTTCCTCCCCGATGCTTCCAGGCCTTTGGTGCTTCAGGGCCTCCTGGGGGGGGGGTCTACCCCCCCCCAGGCTCCCGCCCACCCCCCCCCCCCCCGCCCAGGGCTCCCCCTGTTTCACAAGACGTCTGTGAGGAGACGTCTCCAGAGGTGGGAGGGGCCTCCCGGGACAGGACACGCCGGGCCGTCCGGCTCCACGGGTCACGGCCCACCAGTCTGCTTGCCTGGTGGCCTGTGTTTCTTTTTTACTTGGTAAAGTACACATAACGTAACAGTTGCCGTCTTAACTGTTTTCAGTGTCTGTTTTCACACTGTTGTGTGGCGTCACCACTGTCCGTCTCCAGAACTTTCTCATCTTCCCAAACTGAGACTCTGTCCCCATGAAACATTAACCCCCAGCCCCGGGCCCCCACCCTCTCTTGCCGTCTCTGTGACCCTGACGCCTCCAGGGACCTCAGAAGTGGAACCACACAGGATCTGTCCTGGATCTGGCTCATCTCACTGACCATCACGTCCTCAGGGTTCATCCATGTTGTAGCAAGTGTCAGAGTTTCCTCCCTTTTTAAGGCTGAGTCACATTACACTGCATGGATGGCCCACGTCTTGTTTATCCGTTTACCTGTCGTGCTCGCCTTTGTGGCTGCCACCCTGAGCCGTGCTGCTGTGGACGACGGGCTGTGCAGGGACCTGGGCGTCCTCTCAGGCTCTCTCTGCTGACCGGCCACTTCCTGGGCGCTGGGTGGCCATGGCCCCGAGCCGGCTGTGAAGCTTTCCTGCAGCATCTCACCCACAGGGTGTGTCTGGGGGCCCAGCACCCCTGTTGGTTCCCTGCAGAGGTCCTGGTGGCCCTACTGTGGCCAGAGCCTGCTCTGGAATCACGGACAGGTGACCCAGAGCCCCCTGTGTGGTGGTGGTAATGTGATGACAGCTCGGGGAGGGGACCGGTCCTCGTGCACACCCCACAGCGGGCCCTTGACGGGGCACGTGGTCACCCCGGAAGTAAGTGGCGCTTCAGACGTGGATTGGGATCCTGATGGGACCCTGCCTTGTGGGACCTCGGAGAGCGTGATGTCTGTGAGGGGAGGGCGGGAGGAGGCCCAGGTGTGGCGGGTTCCGAGGAGGGAATCTGGCTGGCGGCTGGCCACCCCTGAGGAGTGGCTGCTGACCCCATGGGGCTGGTCCACGTGACCCGGGCACCACAGACAGGGAGCTGGGAGGGAGTCTCTGGGAGGAGTTGCCTCTCAAGCAAAACCAGACAGTCGACTTTCCCCAGGTGTTTTGGGTTAAAGAGGGTTGAGGCTCGGAACCGGGTTTACCTGAGAAGCGCAGCCGACATACCTGGACTCACCTGCACAGACTCACCTGCTTGGACGCCCCGTCTCTTTGTGGCCGGAGCCTGGGAGCTGGGCCATTAGCTTTTTCTCACCATCTGTGAAACCAAAAACAACAGCGGCTGGCACGCCCTACTCGCTTCCTTGCCCGGGCGGCTCCGGGTTGCGTGGGAAGTGGCTGCGGGGGGCAGGGGGGCTGAGGCCGCAGGACCCCCCCATCCAGTGTAGTGGATAACTCAGTGAGTGATTCTGTCTCCACTCACCCAACAGTTATTTCAATTGAATTTCTGTTTTCTGTGGAGTCGAGTGTTGAACCGAAGTGTCCCGGGTTTGGGGGCAGGCGGGGAGGCGGCCCCCCTGGCGTTCCCAGCTGCTCGTCTGCTTTGGCGGGGCCGAGGTCCCCATCTCAAGTCCCCCTTGATGGGAACGCAGTGCTACCTGTGATGCTGCTTCTGGGGTCTCACTAAGCAGATTCTTGTGCTTTCGACCCAATCAATCACCGTCTCCACCTCCTTCCAAAGTCGAATCAGAGCTGGTCCGTCGTGGGCGGGCGTCAGCATCACCTGCTGAGGTCCTGGCCTCTGGGCTGCACCCCTGGGGGTCTGATTCAGTCGGTCGTTGTCGGGGGTTGGGTGGGGAGGGGGGCGTGCACCTGGGTTTCCGCAGGTTCCCAGGTGGTGCTGTGCACCTGGTCCGCACACCACCTGTTGAGTAACGTGGTCGAAGGCTGTGTTTCTGGGACGCCCCTCGCTCCTCCCTGCTCCCCTCCCGCCGCCCTGAGCTGGGCTCCAGCTGCAGCAGGGGGAGCCTCCCAGATGTGAACCTGGCCTCAGCCGTGCTGGAACCTTCTGGTCCTGAGACGAACATCTCCCTGTGTGGTCTTGCTGCATCCAGTGCCCTCCGAGTTCAGTCCTGCCTCAGGGCCTTGGCTCGTCCTGTTCCCCCGCCTCAGATCTCTTCCCCCTGGTCTTTTCAGGGGGCCCCTCAGGCTGGGCTCGAAGTCACCTCTTCAGAAGCCCTCTCTGCACGGTCTGGACTATGGCTCCGCCTTCCCTTCTCTTCTGGGCCTGTGCTTGTTTCCATGTCATAACGCTAGTGTGGTGAGCACCGACCGGTCGGCCGGTAAGTCTCGGTGAACAGGAATCCACACGCTCCAAACCACTGAACCCAGCAGGTAGAGCATGCCGGACACCCAGGTTGCTGGGGGTGACACGGGGGTGACAGCGAGTGAGCGAATGAACGAAGATCAGCGGGGCGGGAGCTCTGGGCTCAGCCGGAGAAGCCGAGGCAGCGGCGGGAGCACAGACATAGCCCAGTAGGGCCTCCCACCACTTCTCTTTAAAAGAAGGAAAAACAAAAATGAAACAAAGCACGAAGTAGCCCCTTTGCGTGCCAGCTGGGGTGGGGCCGGGCACTGTGCGGCCGTGGTGACAGAGGCCAGTGTCCGAGAAGGATGGCCCTTTGTGCTCCGAGGGGCGGCCCTGCCCGGCCTCGGCTCTGCACAATGCTCTTCTCTGACGCCTCTGAGGACGCTGTCGGGACCTCGGTGAGGAAGGGTCCTCATGGCCCCCTGGTGACGCGCTCCGGCCCAGGTGCCCTTGGTCCTGTGTGCCCTGCGGAAGTGGAGGTGCCGCCGCTGCTGGTGCCTCTCCTAAGCCACCTACCCTGCTCCCTGGGGGACCCTGTGCTATTTGGCGGGTGGTGGGGGTGGCCTGCCCCCCGGCAGCCATCCGAGGAGGTGGTTCCTTCTCCCCCTGAGGTGGGAGCCAGGAGGCTGCACACCCTCCCCAGGCTCCGTATGTCCGGCGAGGCTCCCAACCCGAGATCCGTGGTCCTCTGAGCCCACGTCACTGTGGTGTCCCCGCACCGAGGGAGCAGGCGCGGGCGCCAGGGGAGGGCCGGCTGGTGCAGCCTGGGGAGATGGCGTTCAGCAGATCGCGCGGATACCCCCGTGACGCCACCAGTGCCACCCCCACCCCCTGCATCACCCACGAGAGTGAGGGCGTTTAGTCACACGCGAGAAGGTTCGAGGCCCCCTTCGGATTCAGAGCTGAAACTAGACGGCGTCCGTCACCCACAGCCTGGGGAGTAGCGGTGCGGCAGTGAGAACGGACGGACTGGACCCAGCGCTCAGACTCGCCTGGCACAGAAGGACGTGCTGGGGTTCCTTTCAGCCGCACCGCGGTCATCTGAAGGCACCTGAGCCCTCGAGGGGCGCCGGGAGTTCCTGGCACCTGGAAACGTCCCGCGCCCTGACCTGAGTGGTGGGGAGACTCACTGCGCTGCACGCTTAGGGTCGTACAGGTTAAGGTTTGAGAGTTGTATCCACGCAGAGAGGATTTTACAAACATACAAGCCCTGTGAACGGAGGACCAGCTGCGAGGGGAGCTGGTGCCAGCCCGGCTGAGCCTGGGTCACCGTGACTGCCCCTCCACAGACTCTGGTCCCCTTTGAGAAAACCACAGGTGGCGGCTCTGGGGGTGCTCTCTGTTGGGGGGAGCATCTCGGGGCACAGCTGGGCGGACACACTCCCTGCCTCGTGGGAAGGATGGGCGTCGCCCTGATTCCTCGAGGGCCTTGCTGAGTGGAAGCTGGCGTCTCTTCTCCCCGACACCCGGCAGGGGCGTCATGCAGGCTCACTGGGCGGGCAGGGGCTCGCGGGGACAGAGGCGCAGGCCCCGGGTCGCTCTGTAAACTGTCATCTCCATTCCCCTGACACCTTGTGGGCAGGCCGGCCACTGCTCCCCAGGCTTGCTCACACCGGACTCCGTTATCACCTGCGTGGTGCCCCGCAGGCTGACAATTCTGTGCCTCAGTTATTATCAGGATAATGAGTCATTGATTCCATAAGAATTGCTTCCATGATTCATCGCAATCCATTCTTTCCCGACATGCATGCTTTTTGCCAATGGGAACCATTCTTTAAGCTCATTGACATCGAGGGAATGAACAGTGGTTGTGTTAATTTATAGTAAGCGAATCTGTATAATAAACAATCCGGGCCATTCTTGCAGGATGCGGACGTGCGGTCCCTGGATAGTAGGGACACTGTGCGGCGGGCGCCGCCCTCCCAGGCTGAAAGGGAATCTTGTCCGCCTTCTGGGCTCGGCCCTCGGCGCCAGCCTCCGCTCCCCATTGACCGCAGGCCCGGGCACTTGGGTGCTGCCCGCGGGGAGCGGAGGCCCTGGGGAGGCCCGGGGAGCCTGGCTTCTTCCTGGCCGTGGGGCCTGCCGGTGGAGGTGGGCCAGGGGCCGGGCTGCTCCCTGGAGCCTCAGGCAGCAGGAACGGCAGGGAGGGCTGTCTGTGAACGAAGTGGAGGGGCCCGCACGGGTGGGGCGAGAGCGCCATGGCAGGGGTGACTCGCTGGTGTGCAGTCAGGGAGCCTGAGGCCCAGGTGCACAGCCCACCTCTAGTCTGTGAGGAGCTGAGTCGCAGGCCGACCTGGGAGGTGGTGGGACTCGCTCTCCTGCGGACCGGGAGCCGCAGCAGTGCGTCCAGCTGGGGCCTGGCCAGTCTCGTCTGCACTGACCGCTGAGGGCCTCCGCCTTTGTGCCCGTCCAGCCTCGGCTCTGGGTAGGGCTGGGCGTGAGGCAGGCGCCTTGGCCGATCCTGGGCCTGGGCAGGGCAGTGCCGAGTTCTGCCCGCCTGCAAGGGATCTGGGGGCTGCAGCAGCCTTGTGCCTTCCTGGGGGATGGAACGGAGGGCTCCCTGCGCAGGAAGCAGCAGTGTAACCCCAGGTCCCCGTGACGCTGTCCCTCTGTCCCCCAAAGGTGTATGTGGACGGAGGGTGGGTGGCCCCAGACCCCGTGACTCTGTCCCTCTGTCACCCGGAGGTGTATGTGGACAGAGGGTGGGTGGCCCCAGCCCCCATGACACTGTCCCCCTGTTCCCCCAAGGTGTATGTGAACGGAGAGTGGGTGACCAGCATCAGTGAAGGCGGCAGCTTCGGGGAGCTGGCCCTCATCTACGGCACCCCCAGGGCGGCGACTGTGAAGGCCAAGACGGACCTCAAGCTCTGGGGCATCGACCGGGACAGCTACCGGCGCATCCTCATGGTGAGTGAGTGGTGCCTGCCTGGAGGCTTCGCCAGGGCTGGGAGGGCAGCCAGCCGAGTCTGATGCCCACCAAGCATCTCGCGGGAACCCTGGTTGTGTCCAGGTGGGGGCCATAAGTAGGGATGCGATGGGTGGCGAGTGTCGGGAGGGGGTTCAGGAAAGTTACCCAAAGGCAGGCAGACAGCTGGGAAAGCCCCTTTTGCTTTCCTCCCCCATTCTCCTTGCAACTGTCTGGAATGTGGTTGTGATGGCTGGAGTTCCAACTGCCATTCTTGACCATGAGGTGACGTTCCCCAAGGTGGTGGAGCGAATCACTGAGAGGAGCCTGGCCTCTGGGAGCACAGTGGGACCGCAGTACCGGGCAGGCTGCTGGCCTCTAGGATTCCTTACTTGGGGACTGTCATTTTAGGTTTTCTCACATGCAGCCAGCTCCTCTCTTAGTTGGCATGGTGTGGGTGTAGGTGCGCACACCTGTGGAGGCTCGCCGTGGGGCTCTCGGGAGCAACGGAGCAGGTGTTCACGGAAGGCTCCGGAGATGAGCCTGTGCGCCGAGAAGGCCCCTCCCAGGCAGAAGAGGCGGGATCTTCCCGTGCCTGCTGAGTGTCCGTCCTGCACATGCACTGCTGGGTTCTCGGTGCTGGGACCCGTCAGGGGACTGGGAGGCTGACACGCTGGAGGAGATGACGGAGCAAACATATACCTCCTGTTGACAGTTTCCACGGAGAATGATAGAGCAGAGAGGGGCAGAGGTGGGGGCGGGGGGCTGATGTTTTAAAGAAAGCCCTGAGGCCCCCCTCCCTGAGACCCCTTTTGTGACGAGGTGGTGTCGAGCAGAGGCCCGGAGCAGGGAGCCCTTTGCTGTCCACGGGGAGAGTGTTTGGGCAGTAGAAACAGCCAGTGCAAGGGCCCTGAGGTGCAGGCCTGGCTGGCCTGTTCGTGGACCAGTGGGGAGACAGTGAGGATGCTGGGATCCTGTGGTGGGTGGGGCGGGGGCCTGGACTCGGACTCTGAGTGCACCGGGAGCCCTGGCAGGATTGTGGGCAGAGAAGTGGCAGGAGCCGCCCTGGACCCGGTGATGCCCTGGCACTTGGGGGCCTTCTGGGTGAGAGTGGAGAGAGTCCCGACTTGGGAGGGGTGGAGGGAGGTCCTGGCTGGCCACTCTGGTCTGGCCGCAGGTCTCTGGGCAGAGGCCCCTGGGAGCTGAGTGCCCCGTCCTCGCGGAAGTCACACTCCTTGGCTGTCCGTGCTCGCCGGTGGTGACCGCTGGGCCAGGCGCTTTTCTGCTGGTCAGGGGTGGTGCTGGAGGACCTGGGTGGGGGTGGGCTCATTCCTGAGGGCAGCCCCCAGGGGCTGGCGATGGTGTTTGCTCAAAGGCCGCCCCTGTGGGCCTGGGATCCGAGGAGTCCCGACGGCCTGGAGGGAGGTGACCCAGGTGAGCACATTGCTGGGAGACCCCGGGGCTGGACGTGCCACTGCCAGGTGCCCTTTGGGCCTTGGTTGTCGCCTGAAGGCCAGCCTGGGCGGTGCAGTTTCTGGGGTGCGGGCTGTGGTTTGGGATGCTCTGGGGGAGGCCTGGGGAAGGTCTGGGACGTTTAGGACAGGCTCTGTGAGCTCAGTCCCAGCTGAGCCTGGAGAGCCGGTCCTGCCCCGGGGGCCCCTCCAGAGGAGAACGAGGGAGAAAGGATTGCCGGCTGCCGTCCTGGCTCCGCTGTAGCTCCTGGTCCTTCGTGATGCAGGGAGGGGTCAGTTCAGTCCTGGGGGCATCTGCTTCGTGCGGCTCGTCGTCTGTGCACTCGGGGTCGTCCACTGGGGGAGGCACTGCCCTGCCCTGCCCTGTGAGGTGAGTCCTCGTGGAATGCGGCTCCCGCTCTTTGGTCTTAAACCTGCCCATTCCTGTTTTCTCCGGGAGAGATCACTGTCTGTGGGGGGAGGCGCCCCAGGCACCCTCCCCCTCCCTGTCTCCTCTGGATGCACCTGGCCCGTTGCATAAGCCATTGTTTCTCCGCCATCGTCCACGCTGAGTCGGAGTCGTCCTTGGCTGTGGGATTTTTGTGGCTGGAACAGTACATTCAGGGAAGTTCCCAAACCACCGAGGCAGCTGGCGCTTCCTCTGTTTTAATTCTGGATCCCTGGGCACTAAGAATAGCCGCGGCTGTGCTGGGAGCCTACAGAGCCCCTGCGTCTTGGGAAGAAAATGACAGTGTGGCCCACTCGGAAGGGAGTGTCCGTGGACGGCGTCCATTGCTGCATCAGCCCGTGGCTTGGGCGGACTCGAATGCGCCCATCGTGCGACGACTGGACCCTGAGCTGGACACGCGTGGGGGACGCGGGATGGAGGCTGGTAGTGTCTCCGGGGAGAGGGCCACCCACCTCTGAATCCCAGAACATCGGACCTGAGAGGCTCCGCTGCTCCACGTGCTACAGACAGACAGACAGACGGATGGACGGATGGAGCTTGGCGAGGCCAGCCACGTGCGCCGCCTCTGAGCAGGACGGGGGCTCGACCCCCTCCGGGCCCCCAGGCAGGGGCCAGCGACCCCGGACTTCATTCTTTCAAGCTTCAGTACCTTTCGTTCACCCTGAATCTTACGTGAGACCCCAAGTGGGGATTGATGAGTGCAAAATCCTGTTGTGGAGTCTGGGCTGGGGTCTCCAGAGCCCCACTTGCCTGGGGGTCCCGAGACCCCCGGAACCAGGTCCTGAGCCGCAGCGCTGAGCTCCCACCCCACCTGCTTGGGCCCCTGGCTCCCATCCATGAAGTGGGGCAGCAGGAGCCTGGGACCCCCTTCTCGTGGGAGCTGGGGCGGGGTGTGTGTGTGTGCACGTGTGTGCTTCAGTTCATGGCTGCAGGGCCGGTCAGGACTGAACACGTAAGGGGAAAGGGCGTTTGGAGTGGCTGGTCCAGGTCGAAGGGTCAGCTTACCCGACGCAGATCCCTCCTCCGCCTGGCGGGTTCGCACCCTCCCCCGAGCTGCGGCCCGGGGGCAGGCCCGCTGTGAGCACTCTGTACCCAGGGGTGTGTGTGCTATGGCCAGAGCCCTGCTGTCTGCTGGGACCCAGGTCCCCAGCCCGTCCTTGGGGCCGGCTCAGTCCACGCAGGTGGGGCCTGGGGGGCGGTGGGGGCCTGGATTTCGCAGACATTTTAGGTTCCAGTCTTAGGACAGAACGCTTCCCTGGGGACAGCGGGGTGCAGTGGAAGGTGCAACAGAAGGAGCCTCACGTTGGGCATCGGGGTTCCGGGCTGGCCTCACGCCTGCGCCAGTGGGTCGGGGCTGGGGGCAGGGCCGTGTCTCCAGCTACAAGCGGCCCGAAGTGAGGTTCCAGGCCCCGCTGCTGGCGGTGAGGTGGGAGGTCAGGAAGTGCTGTCTTCCCCTCCCTGCCCTGCCCATGCATCCCCATCCATCTGTCCCGGGTCAGGTGAGGGCACGTCAGGTGAGGGCGCCGCTCTACTGCCCTGCGGGGGGGGAGGGGCACGTGAGTGGCCAGTGCTGTGGTGGGACGTAGATGGTCTTTCTCTGCGGTCTCTTTTCCTCAAAGTCGGCCCGACGGGACCCCCAGCACAGAGATGTGGAAACCGAGGCTGCAGGAACCAGGGAGATGGGCGGAGCTGAGCCGGACCAGGCCCCGTGCCCCCCGCCACCAGCGTGGGTCCTCTGCAAGCATCCATGAGGACGAGGGTTCCAGGCCCCGCTGGCTCCTTCCCTCAGTGTGGCCTTGGGCAGGCCCCGTACCTGTGACGGGAGTTGTACGTAGGGCCAGCCTCACCAGGCACAAAGCCCACCTTGGGGCTGCCGGCAGATGCGCTGCAAAGCCCCCCAAGGTGACGGGCCGGCGCCCCAGACACCTGCGTGATGCATGAGCCGACAGCGGGGCTCCCGGCCCTGCCTCCCCGTCCGTCTCATCCCAGGAGGAAAGCCTCCAACGGGAGGCGCCTTGGTCAGTCTTGGAGGCGGATCTCCTTGCCCGAGGGTCCCGGGTGGCCACCTCCAGCTGTCATCCTGCGGCGGGAGATGGATGGGCCAGTTGTGCCGAGCTTTAATGTCTAGGGTTCCTGGGCAAACACGCCTGCATTCCAGCGGGTGGGCGTAGCTGCTGGGAGGTCAGCGGGAATATAAATTATCTTTCAAAAGAAACGCCTTTCTCGAGGCCGGCGGGGTCTGAGACGGCTCGGCTCGGCTGGGGGCTGAGCTGAGCTGCGCGTGCCACCACCGCAGGCGTCTAGACCCGCCGCAGGCGGACACACAGGGCCCCAAGACTCCTAGGTTCTGTCCCTGACCGCCAGGACGCCGTGTCCCCTCCGTGGCCGCCAGCCGCGGTGCAGGAGCTCCGTCTACACCCTGTTGGTCCAGTTACCATGTGGTCTTGGGTCCCAGCCCCGGATGGAGGGGCCCTGGGGTGTCTGCGCTTCTGTGAGGGAGGCAGGGAGAACCTCCAGGATTCCAGATTTGAGACTCGCAGCCTCTTTAACGCTGGTCTGGCCCTGAGCCACGCAGAGCCGACGGGGAGTCTGAGGCCGGGTCGGGGGGGCGGTGCCGAGGTCCTCACACCATGTCAGCTGACCGATGTCTGCTCGCGTAACTTTCACAGAATCCTGTGGGACAGGAATTAAGATACCCCATCGTCCAGATGAGGAAACTGAGGCTCAGAGAGGGGGAGCTGGCTCGGGGCATGCGGATACGGAGTGAGGGGTGGGATTTGAACCCGGGGCTTCTGAACCCGCTCGAGGTTCAGGCCTCCTGGCTCCCCCCATCCCGTGGGTCTGGATGAGGCCCAACCTCACGTGTGCGATTAGGACGGAGACCCCGGAGGGGGAGGTGCGGGGAGGTCTGGGCCGTGAACGGCGGCCGCCATTCAGGCCCTTGCTTGTTCGAGGGGCTTCTGGGGTCTCCTTTTAGGAGTTCAGAGTCACCTGGGGAATTTGGGAATGTGGAAGGGGTTGGGGCAGGAAGCCCTTCTGAACACCTGCTTCTCTGTGTCTTCCCCTCCCACAGGGCAGCACGCTGAGGAAGCGCAGGGTGTACGAGGAGTTTCTCAGCAAGGTCTCCATCCTGGGTGCGTGCCCCCGACCTGGCTGCCCGGGGCTGCGGCCCAGCCATTTCCACATGCCCTGCAAGTTTGGGACACACATGTGTGCTCACACCTGTGCAGTGCGCCCACACACACACATGTACACACAGATGCATCGTGTATGCAGGCATGTACGTGCCCACGAACACACACACACACACACACACACACACACACACACACACACAGTGTCTGCCCTCCATCCATCCGTGCTTTGCATGTCTGTCTCTCTACCATCAACGCCATTCTCTCCACGTTGGTCCATTTGGAGCTGTGTTGAGCGTCTTTCCTGACCTGTTTGGGTTTTCCTCCATGGGGGTTCTCGTGTGCCCCCCGCTTTTCTCATCCTGGGATCTGAGAGACACGTCGGCCACATTTCCATTGACCGTCGGGAGTGTCAACAGGTTCTCTCCAGCAGAAGATTTTCAGCGTTTTGAAGTTGCTTTGACATACACGACAACGACGTATCATTCTGGACCAACCTTCCCAGTAGGACTTTTGGCAGTGATGCAGGTGTTCCGTATCCGTGTGGAACACTTGAGAATTTTAATTTTATGTCATTTTAATCAGTGGGAATATGAATCAGTGTGTGTCTAGCAGCTCCCCTTAAGGACAGGGAGTGGACCCGCTTGGGAGAGTGAGTGACGTCTAAGTGCTAAGGCCCTGGGAACCGCGGGAAATAACCGTCCAGCAGGAGTTCCTGCGGGAACATCACAGCCTTAAAAACCCCAGGCTGGACTTCTGGGTGCAGGTGGTGCGTGAGGCTTAGCCTCCTTTTCTAAGAACCTTTGGAGTGAGAAGGAGAAGAAGCAGGTGCACTTTCGTGGGTGCAGAGGCGTCAAGGAGACAAGAATATACAATGGAGAAAAGACAGCCTCTTCAATAAGTGATGCTGGGAAAGCTGGACGGCTGCATGGAAAAGAATGAAGTTAGAACACTCCCTAACATCACACACAAAAAAACCCTCAAAATGGATTAACGACCTAAATGTAAGACCAGACAGTATAAAACTCCTAGAGGAAAACATAGGCAGGACACTCTTTGACGTAAATCACAGCAAGATCTTTGTGGCTCTGTCTTCTAGAGTAATGGAAATAAAAAACAAGAATAAACAAATGGGACCTAATTAAACTTAAAAGCTTCTGCACAGCAAAGGAAACCATAAACAAAACGGAAAGACGACCTACGGACTGGGAGAAAATATTTGGAAGTGATACTACTGACGAGGGATTAATTTCCAAAATAAACAAACTGCTTATACAGCTCAATATCAAAAAAACAACCCATTCAAAAAATGGACAGAAGACCTAAATAGACATTTCTCCAACGAAGATATACAGATGGCCAACAGGCACATGGAAAGACAACATTGCTAATTATTAGAGAAATGCAAATCAAAATTACAATGAGGTACCACCTCACACTGGTCAGGATGGCCATCATCAAAAAGTCTACAAATAACAAATGCTGGACAGGGTGTGGAGAAAAGGGAACCCTCCTACACTGTTGTTGGGAACGTAAGTTGGTGCAGCTACTAGGGAAAACGGTATGGAGGTTCCTCGAAAAACTAAAAATAGAGCTACCATATGATCCAGCAATCCCAGTCCTGGGCACATATCCAGAAAAGGCTATGATTCAAGAAGATACGTGCACCCCTATGTTCACAGCAGCACCATTCACAACAGCCAAGACACGGAAACAACCTAAATGTCCGTGGACAGATGAATGGATACAGAAGATGTGGTACATGTATACAGTGGAATATTACTCAGCCGTAAAAAGGAATGAAATGATGTCATTTGCAGCAACACGGATGGACCTAGAGATTGTCATACTAAGCAAGTAAGTCAGAAAGAAAAATACCATATGGTATCACTTATGTGTGGAATCTAAGAAAAATGGTGCAAATGAACTTACTTACGAAACAGAAAGAGACTCACAGACACAGAAGACAAACTTATGGTCACCAAAGGGGAAGGTGGGGGATAAATTAGGAGTTTGGGATCAGCAGATACACACCATTGTATATAAAATAGATAAGCAGCAAGGTCCTACTGGAAAGCACAGGGAACTATATCCAGTATCTCGTAATAACCTATAAGGGAAAAGAATCTGAAAAAGGATATATATATATATGTATATATATATATAATGTGTATATATATATAATGTGTGTGTATATATATACACACACATTTTTTATATATACACGTATATATATAATATGTATATATATACATATATAAAACTGAATCAATTTGCTATACACCTGAAACTATCACAACTGTACTTCAATTAAAAACATGGTTAATGAAAAAAGAGACACGAACATGGATGGTCATTTCAGCAATTCCTACAATGACAAGAAAGTAGAAACAACCTAAAACCTGTCATCGCAGGAGGGTCCTCGCGCCCGGGTGTCTGTGGGGTACAGGTTTATACTCCAGTAAAGCGCGTGGACTAGGCCTCCGCGTGTCGACACGTGTCAACACGGATCTCGGACACGAGATGGTGCAGATGGCGGTGCGTCTCTGCATGATTTTGGCAACGCTGGGTCATGTGTATGAAGCTATGTTACAGTAAAGGTGTAAGACCACCTATGGGGTGGAAACTCACCAAACCCTTTAAGATTTAAAAAAAATATATCCACCAAATCCTTAATAGTCACAGCCTCTGCGGAAGGAGAGAGAACTCGAATTGAGACAAAGGGACGCGGTTTTATCATTAACATGATGTGTCTGTAGGAGCAGCTCTGAAGCAAACATGACCAAGTAGTCCTGTAACTTCATTCAGGACAGATGCTGGCTGTGTTGTTCATTCTACTTTTCCGATTATTTTTTTTCCAAATTACAAAAAGAAGGACACGACTGCTTGGAGTTGCTGACATGGGGGTGGTGTGAGGGGGTGGGGGGAAGGTGGGGGGCAGCCGGGCAGCAACGGGGTCAGGTGCCCCGGCAGAGGACACGGCGCAGGCCTGGGGGACGGATGTGGAGATGCACTTGCTACAGGATGGCTGCCCACCCGGCTCGTCCCTCCCGGCCCCCCTGCTCCAGGGAGGTAGTAGAGGCAGCTCAGGGGGCCTGCCCTGACCCTATTTCAAGGGGAAAAGCAGGCAGGAAAAGGGGGGTCTCCTGGGAGGGGAGCCGGGGTCAGGCTTAGGGCTGGGCGGCAGCGGCCGTGAGGCAGGGCCCGAGGGTCCGCATTCTCCCGAAGCGTCGGCCCCGAGGCCAGTCTGTTCCGGGTGGGTGTGCCTGCCCCTTGGCCGCCGCTGACTGAGGGCTGCCTTCTGTGTCTCTTCTGCGGGGTGTCCGCCACTTTCCCTGGCAGCGTTGAGACCCCCCTCCAGAAGGGCAGCGCTGGGAGTGGCCCCACCTGGCCAGTCACTGATTTCCCACCTGAGCTGACCGTCCACACCTGGGACCCAGGGATCTGAACGCAGTAAAAATGCCCCCAAAGCTTCCGCTTCAGAAATCAGGGCCAAGGAATCGCCCCGATCTCCGTCTCTTCCAGCAGTTCCGTCCTGGGATTTACGCTGCTGAGGGTGGAAGCTCTGACTCTCCGACCTCGGGACTGGGGTTCCAGGTCTCAAATCCGATAGAAAAACCCACCGCTCAAACAGGAGGACGAGAACTTCCTAAGCCCAAGGCTGTAAAATCAAATGCCTCTCATCGCCCTGGAAGGAAACCAAGCAGCAGTCACACGTTTACCAGCACCAGCTTCCACCTCGGCACCAACCGTGACCCTCCAAAGTCACCTGCGTCTTCGCCGCCATGCCGGCCTCCTGAGGGTGCCCGGGGTCTGGGTCACGGGGCAGCTCCCGTCCGGTATGGAGGCTGCTGGACCAGCGTGCTGGCAGCGGCTCCAGAATCTGCTCCAGCCCCGGGGTTGGTCAAAAGCGTGTCCTTTTCAGCGTGTGGCCCTGGCAGGAGTTTTCAAGCAGAGAAATCCCCCTCCTACTGGAGATCTAAAATAAACGTGTCGCTTTGTACTTTCAGCGGCTGACCTACATCGCACAGCTGATAAGCGGAGGCCGGAAAAGTTTCTTCGGCCAAAAGAGAAACAGTTAATCAGGCAATCATTAATTTCTTATAAAAGGAGCACGCTGTTATTTTTTTCCTTCCTGAGGGCTAGGGGTGGATAGTGACGGGGAAGGGAAGGCGTGAGAAAGGGTGGAAAGATATACAGAATTTGCAAGTATCAAAGTAAACTTGCCATTGGAATGAAGTATTTTGACCCAAAATAATGGAAGGTATACTACACCTCTAGCCACGTAAATACAGTTGTATGCTCTTTGAATGGCACTGAATGGTGTCTTATGAACAGGGAATTGCTTCGACCTCTGAATGATTTAAACCCCTTGGTAGCCCTAGTGCTGAGCTGTGATTATACTGTTTGCAAAAATATAGGCAGCTCTGTTCTTCTGAAGATAACAAAGGCATTTCATCCTGAGTTAACTTGGACTCAACGTCCAGTGCCTGTCATCTACGTTAAACCTGTGATGTAGGTTAGAATCGCTCCCAGTTCTGAAGCCCTGTCCCCCTGCTGAGCCGTGTACACCCTGGGCCCAACTCACTTGTGAAAATACCCGGGCCTCCTGCACAGAAATCTGCTTTCTGTTTTGTTCATCCTGTGATGGAGCAAAGCCTCATCACCCTGGGGCTGGCCATGTGGGTGTTTTCTTAGATTGTCTGGGGTGGGGAGCTGACCCCCCGACCCTCCCTGGCCCCCGTGACCCCCACGCCCCCGTGTCCCCTGCTGCAGAGTCCCTGGAGAAGTGGGAGCGTCTGACTGTGGCTGACGCACTGGAGCCCGTCCAGTTTGAGGACGGAGAGAAGATCGTGGTCCAGGGGGAGCCTGGGGACGACTTCTTCATCATCACAGAGGTGAGTCCGCCTTGGGCGTGGGGAGGGCTCTGCGTGGTCCCCAGCCGAGGAGGGCCGCCCGGGAGTGGGGGACGCCCGGTCTGCACGTGCCCCTCCCCTGGGGACCAGCATCCCTGATCCCCGTGCTCCGTTCCCCCACCACCTTCATCCTGCATGCGGACAGGCCTCCCACTGGGTATCCTCGCCCTTGAGAATCGCGGGATCTCCTCTGAGGAAGTGGGTCGGGTGCCCGAGCCCACACGTGTGCAGACATTGCACGGACTGAGCACACCAGGTGTGAAGGTGAATGTGGGGATCGGGACACGGCCGGGGTGTGGGGGGCGCCCTGAGCCGGAACCCGGCGTGACGAGTGCATCCTCTTGGGGGAGATGTGTGAGTTGAGGGCACGTGGGATCTCTCTGTACTGCTTCTTACAACTGCGTGTGAATATCAGTGGTCTCCAGTTAAAAGTTTAATTTGGAAGATTGGCGCCAGATTTCTCCACCTGGACCCGCGTGAGTCACTGTTCCCTCCTCCATCCCCCACCAGCGCGACAGCTGGCTCTGGGCCGTAACCCGAAGCCGCCATGCTCAGCCTGTCACTGATGGGGGTGAGCAGCTGCATGACCGCTGTGTCCCCCCCGCCTGGGGCTGTGCCTAGGATACGGTCCCCGGGGCCGCCTCGCCATGGGACCCTCTCCATGACACAGACCCAAAACTATGTGAGTTTGGCTCACTTCCTACTTCCCTGGCCCTCCTGGCGGGAAGAATTTATGTTGCCTGCCCGGGAAAGCACACGCTCCAGCTGCGCGTTTTGCCGTCGGAGAACAGGAGCCTTCAGCGCGGCAGAGGCTGGGGTGGCTCGAGTCTGAAAGCCCGCTCTGGTCGCGGCCGCAGCCGCAGAGGGGGTCACTGTGCTGTCCAGAGAGAGTGGTGCCAGCCTTGGGATTGGTGCACAGAAAGGAAGTGACAAAGGCTCAACCCCTGGTGACATTTGGCCGACATCGCCGGACTTGGAGCCACTTTCTTGGTTTAAAACAACAGAAGTGACTTCCCAGGCTGCTGCTGTCGGCGAGGATGCTCCGGGTCCTGCTGGCTGGCGCCTGCCCGCCTCTGTGCCTCAGTCCACAAACAAAGTCCCGCCCTGTGACCCGCGAGTTCTGTGGGGACTTTTTCTGGGCTCCCGCAGCAGCCCCCCCTAGGAGGGCATGCCTGTGGTTCTTCCCGCCACCTGCCTGCTGATCATGCAGGAAAGATCTGGAAGGCTGTGGGGTCAGCAGGAGAACCACCTCAGGAGGGTCCTGGTGGCTCTAGCACAGAGCTTTACAGTGTGCGCTTGGGAACCGGGACCTTTGTTACCTACCGGTCCACATCTCGGCACTGAGCCTGGGGCGGGAGGGCCCTTGGGGTTGCAGCCGAATGATGGACGTGGTTCCCACCTGAGACCCAGGGCTGGGGGTGCTTCTGCAGGAACCCTGCTGAGGGATCCACCCACAGGCAGCATTCCTGTCCTGGGGTGGGTGACTCATTCAACAATGTTTCCTGAAAGAAAGGGGAAAAACCACAGACAGAACAAATTATGATTCCTGCCAGCCAGGTCTCCCCTCCGTAGACCTGAGAGGCCGCAAACCCTGCGTTTCAGCTCCCGCCCCGGCCGTGACCTCAGAGAAGTCATCTCAAAGGCTCACGCCTGCTCTCCCCAGAAGCAAGCCGCTGGGGTGAAAGTTACAGCTTGACTCAGAACATTTCCGGGGCTTTACTCTCAGGACTTTGAGGGAACTGTGGTCCCTCGAGGTCTGTGTTTTTTATCTCAGATCCTCCTGCGAAGGTAGCCAGTGTCTGGCTCATGGTTTCTGGAGGACGTTCCAGCAGAAAGTTGCTCACGCTCTCCAAATGCAACTGAGCCTGCCGTCGGACACAAGGGGTGTTGGGGTTTGCACTGGCCTGCACCGTGTTTTTTTAAAAAAAGCATTTGAATTAATTGTCACTATTTAAAAATCAGGGGACTTCCCTAGTGGCACAGTGGTTAAGAATATGCCTGCCCAGATGCAGACCTACTAGAGAATGGACTTGAGGACACGGGGAGGGGGAAGGGTAAGCTGTGACAGAGTGAGAGAGTGGCATGGACATATATACACTACCAAATGTAAAACAGATAGCTAGTGGGAAGCAGCCGCATAGCATAGGGAGATCAGCTCGGTGCTTTGTGACCACCTAGAGGGGTGGGATAGGGAGGGTGGGAGGGAGGGAGACGCAAGAGGGAGTAAACATGGGGATATACGTATATGTATAGCTGATCCACTTTGTTATAAAGCAGAAACTAACACACCATTGTAAAGCAGTTATACTTCAATAAAGATGCTAAAAAAAAAGAATCCGCCTGCCAATGCAGGGGACACGGGTTTGAGCTCTAGTCCGGGAAGATCCCACGTGCTGCGGAGCAACGAAGCCTGTGCGCCACAACTACTGAGCCTGCGCTCTAGAGCCAGCAAGCCACAACTACTGAGCCTGCACTCTAGAGCCAGCAAGCCACAACTACTGAAACCCGCGTGCCTGAAGCCTGTGCTCCGCAACAAGAGAAGCCACCGCAATGAGAAGCCCGTGCACCGCAACGATGAGTAGCCCCCGCTCGCTGCAACTAGAGAAAGCCCGTGCCCAGCAACCAAGACCCAATGCAGCCAAAAAATAAAATAAAATAAAATAAAAATCAGATATTTTACATGAAAACCTGGATCTCTTCTTCTTGAACGTCTGGATCTGGCCACTTTGGATCTGCATCCCTGCCTGGCTGCAGCCGGCTGGACCCAAGAGGCGGCTGCCCCGGGTGTGACACGCTCCCCACTTTGCCCCAGTCCTCACCCTGCCCCCTTGCATCCCCGGCGGGCTCTGCACACACTTGCAGGCCATTGAGTTTGCAGCCTCGGTTTTGAGGCCCAGGGAGTGAGCAGCTCTGGCCAACACAGACAGTCGTCCGTTATTCTCTGGGGCCAAGGCCACGGGTAGAAAAATTGTGAAGCCATGTGAAAGACGGGTCAGCGGGGTTCCTCACAGAGCTTACAGGGACTGTGACAATGGGAGCTTTGAATGTGAGCCCCACGGCTGTGCAGTCTGACCTCACCTGTGGGGTCATTCCCCAGGGACACGCCGATGGCAGGTAGTGGGTCCCAGACGCGGCCGTGTCTTGCCCCTGCATCCCTGCTCTGGACCCGCCCTTTGGCTCTGGGAGTGCTGGCCCCTCAGTGTGGGCATGAGCGTGCGTGTGCACGTGTGCACGTGTGTGTCCGAGCATCCTGCACTTCTCTAGAGCAGTGTGAGTGGTGTGCACATTGCTTCCTGTGTTTCCTGCGTGTCCCTACCTCCTCGCCCTTCCACTGACGCCCTTTGGGCCGGGGGTGTCTGTCTGCGTCTTCTCTGCTGCTCTGGGGCTGGACGTTGCTCTAGCTCATCCATTAAAGGCCGTCAGAGCCGAGTTCCGTGATTGTCTTCGGGGGCGAACCTGGCGCCACGACTGTGTGGTTTGTGTTATGGGCAGCGTGTTCCTTGTAGAATCACCAGGAGATGGTGATGGGTGGGGTGGGGACTCTCTCCAGGGGCTCCTGACGCCTCCTGCCACAAAAGCTGTCTGAGGAGGGCCTTGGGAGAGCGGTTCGGGGACGGGGACACTGCTGGTTCTGTTGAGGGAGTTCGGCTTTGTGGCCGAGTGTCCCCCCGACGCTGACCGAGGGGGTGGCAGTGGGGGCAGAGTCACAGTAACAGCGATAGTACGGCCCAGAGTGTAACCCAGCCCCCTTGGAAGGTACAGTTCTCACAACATCGTAAAATGTATTCAAAGTGGTTTCCTTGGCAACTTGGATTTTCTTCCCTTTTCCTCTGTGGTCCACCAAATTGGGTAAGTCACGGTGGTGCCTCAGGGTTCACAGGCATCACACGCTCAGAACTGAAATGCAGCCGCAGAGACCTCTGCAGCCTCAAGCCACTGTTTCCCATGGGGCCAGAAGTGGTCACCGGCCGCATCTGAAGGGGGTGTGGTGTCCGCCCCACAGCCGTGTTCTCTCCCAAGACTACCAAGGGATGAGCCGACGTGGCCTTTAGAGGACGTGGCGGGAAGATCTGTGTAGATTCCCTCGAACAGGCTGCTTGCACATGTATATGTTTCAGCACATCGTCCGCCCCATGTTCTCGTGACACCCACGAAGCCGACAGCTGGACAGGAAAGGACGTTTCCCCTGCAGATGCGCCGGGAAGGGGCCCAGGTCCCAGGACCCGCTGTGAGGGCTGATTTCACGGGTCGACTCGGCCAGGCCTCAGGACACAGATGTTTGGTCCAACGCGGGTCTCCAGGTGTTTCTGTGAAGGTGCTTCTCAAATGCGGTTGACACCGATGTCAGTTGACCTTGGGTGGAGCCCCTGACCTCTGTGGTGAGCGTGGGCCTCCTCCAATCAGTTGAAGGCCTCCTTAAGAAGAAGAGGGCCGAGGTCCCCCAGGAAGAGGGATTCCCCGCAGCTGGCCTTGGCCTTTGGACCGAGTCCCGGCACCCACTCTTCCCTGCCGGCCTGCCTGCAGAGTTTGCACGTCAGCCCCACGGTCGTGTGAGCAGATTCCCTAACGTAAATCTTTGCCCAAGTGCACAGGCCGTTGGTCCTCTTTCTCCGGAGAGCCCTGACCAGTACCACTGCCTTCCGACCCTTCTGGAACGCTCAGGCCTCTGCTCAGGTGGATGTAGGGGCCCGGCTGCTCCGAGGCCCCAGAGCTGCAGGGGGCGGGGCCTGGGGCTCCTGCTGCGAGTGCTGGCCCTGCGAGCGGAGCGGGGCTGCGGGACCCTGGCTCGCGGCTTCCCGTGGCTGGCAGGCCTGGTGCTGCCCTTTCTCTGTGGAAGCAACACCTGTGGAGGCCACGCTGGCCTTGGTGCCGGGCCCCCGGCTCCCTGCGCGTGGACCGGCCGGGTCCCGCTCCCCCGCTGTGGACCTCAGGCCGCGCCAAGGCCTCATCTAGGGGAGTGGGAGCGCGGGTTGCCCCGGGCCCCCGCCCTTGGCTGGACCTTAGTCCATCCCTCTGCTCTCCTGGGTGGATGCGGGTGAGCACAGCCTGGGGCCAGTGACAGGCTGCTCTGGGAGCTGTTTCCCCAGGTGTGGAGGCGCTGGCAGAGACCCGCACCTGCACAGACGTGAGAAACGGCTCCTGCAGATGCCTGATGAGTCCCTAACATCACGTGCTGGCCTCTGGGAGCCAGGCGGGGCTGGCAGAGCTGGGCTCGCGTGACCCCAGGGTCTCCGTGCCAAGCCTCCTGGCAGGGGGCTCCTTGTCTCTGAGCTCTGTGTGCTCACACCAGCTGTCTCTGAAGCTGTGGGCGCTGCCAGCCCCTCGGACACCTGACCCCCAAAGCTCTTGGAGCATGTTCTCAGCCGACCAGGGCAGACCTGCGGTTGTCAACCTGGGGCCTCACAGACGTGAGAACAGAAAGCACCAGTGGGTCTTCCCAGGGGCCCAAGCATCCCTGGCCCCTCAGGACCTGACCTGCAGCAGCCCGGGGGGCCGTAGGTGGCCTGGCTGTTCTCGGAACCTCTTCTAGTTACTGAAGCCTGAAACGCCCTGTAGCCCGAGGAGCTCTCGGCCGCCAGCAGTGGGACCTGCGGGCGTTCCCGGCTGCATCTGGCAGGACAGACCCTGGTGGGCCTCCCCCAGGGAGAGAGGGCGTGTGGGGCTGGCAGGGAGGGGCCAGACGCGTGGAGAACGTGCCAAGTCCTGTGAGGCTTGCAGACTCAGGTTACTTCCTGGACCTCCTCTCCCTCCAGGAAGACCCTGGGAAGAGGACGTGGGTGGGGCCAGGCCTGGGTCTCAGGTCCCCTCTGCTGCAACCCTCCCCGTGGCCAGATTCCACACCTGGCAGAACCTTCGGGGCCTGGGGGCAGCTGGACAAGAGCGGGTTCCCTCCCCGCCAGCTCCCAGGCAGGCTGCACAGCTGGAGGCATTGCCATGGAAACGTGAGCTTGGATATATCATCTCCTCTCTTTGCAAATCACTTCTATGAATGTCCACAATGTTGAAGCGACTGCAAAGCAACCCCTTCGTCTCTGCCATTGCCCGGGGGCTTTCCTCGTTGATGCTGCGCCACTCACGTCTCAAGGGTGTTCCAAGTTCGCCGTCGCCTCGGGAACTTTTACGGAGACCGCTGCAGGCCACAGTGCACGGATCCGAGGTCACAGCCATCTGTGACTCAGCCCGTCCGTGCCCCCACCGTGTGCCAGGCCGAGGCTCAGTGTACTGGGGGAGGGGGGTGGGGGAGCGACGGCCGCCGCTGGGCAGTTTGCTGTGACTTTGCAGGGGAGGGAGAGCCCCCACACCCCTTGCCACAGACTGGCCCTGGGTCCCACATGGAGAAGGGAAGGCCAGGGAGGTGGAGCAGTGACCCCGGGTGGCGGTGTGTTGGGTATTGACGTATGAGTAGGAGTCCTCCAAACGGAGAAGGTCGGGGAAGGGGAAGGGCATCCAGAGGAACACTGGGCACGAGGCCAGGGGCGCCAGGTGTGGTGGGAGGCGGGGTGCTGGGGGCTGAGTGGGGGCGGGGGGCGGTGCCAACTTCGGGGCAGCAGGACCACACACACCCTCCGCTCTGGACAAGGAGTTTGGACGTCCACCCTGTGTCCCCTGCAAGGTCAGGGACATCTCGTCCAGCTGCCCAAGCTTCCCTGTGAGCCAGACGCCCACAGCCATCCCGCCCTGAGGCTCCGGCTCCCGAGGGGCCTCCCACGGGCCTGGTGGGTTTGCTCCCGTCCTGGGACCCTCCCTTGCTCGAGAACCAGTCTGAGGGGCTCACCCTGGCCCTCCGCCCGACGGGCGGCAGACCTCACGGCTCAGCCTCGGGGGCCCCGCCAGGAGGTGATGAGTCTGGTCGGCACCTGCGCAGGGTGAGTGTGGTCTCCGTCTCCGTTAATTGCTGTTGGGTTTCCGTGGTCGGTGCCAGACCCTCCCCGTCCAGGGAGTGAGAGCAGTGCCCCTGGCCACGGTCAATATCAAAGGACGGCAGTCTTGGTCCAGAAAGTAGCAGGAAGATAAACTTTCCTTCTGGACTGAACCAGAAGGAACGCTTTTCCAGAAGCCAGGCTGGGCTGGGAGCCACACTGCACCCGTGTCCACTGGTCCCAGCCGACTCGGACCTCTGTCCTCCGTGCCAGCCGGGTCACCAGTAATGAGAGGTATCTGGATCTCAGAGGAGTTCTTTTTATTTAGAGACTATTTTTTAAGGGCAGTTTTGGGTTCATAACAAAGTGGATGGGAAGGTGCCGAGATTTCCCACCAGCCCCTCCCCCCCCACCACAGGCACAGCCTCCCCTACTACCAACACCCCCGCCAGGTGGTGCATCTCTCACGATCGATGAACCTGCATGGACATTTCACAGTCACCCAAGGTCCACCGTGGTAGGGCTCACTCTGGGTGCTTGTACGTTCTGTGGGTTTGGACAAACGCATACGGCCAAGTCGGTTGTTGCCGTATCACACAGAGTAGTTTCCCTGCTGTAGAAGCCACCTCTGCTCACCTGGTCGCCCCCTCCACGCCCCAACGCTCAGTCTTTTCACTGTCTCCCTAGTTTTGCCTTTTCCGGAATGCCACGTAGTTGGAAGCACACAGCCCGAAGCCTTTCCTCACTGGCGCCTGTCACTCGGTGGTACGCGTGTAAGTTTCTTCCGTGGCTTTTCAGGGCTTGATGGCTCATTTCTTTTTAGTGCTGGTCTGGATGAACCAGTTTATTTATCCGTCACCTGCTGAAGGACACCTTGGTTGCTCCCAGGTTTTGACAGCTATGAATAAAGCTGCTCTAAGCACCCTCGTGCAGGTTTTCACGTGGACGTGAGCTTTCAACCTGACCCTGTGGGTAAATACCAAGGAGCACAATTGCTGAATCTTAGAGGAGCTGGAGATGACCCCCGACCTGGTGTCTGCTTGGTGCTCGACAGCACCTCTCCTGATCCCACGGGGGGGGCTCTCACACCCGGGATCGCCCAGGCCCTGTCTTCGGCGGCTCTGAGGTCCACCGAGAGGGTCAGAGGAGTCCAGGGGGCTCCCAGGCCCTGACGCATCTCCTTCCTCGTCACCTTGTCTTCTGGGGGCCGGGGCTGGGGACCCATCCTCTTGCAGCCTCCCCCTTTTGTAGGCCCCAGCCCGTGCACCTCAGTCACCCTTGCCCTGGTGAGGACGGCTCCCAGTGCCGGCCAGGCGGGCACTCCTGGGCTTTGCAATGACCTGACCACATCCCCTGTGGGCGGACACACTGAGCCCACACGCGGTGCCCCCAGGTTGACACGCTGTCGTGTGCCTCGGGCCTCCTCGGCCGTGTGTCCCCAGGAGCATCCCGTATGTGAAGATTCCGGTGAGGCTGCCAAGTCTGCTTCTAGGTGCCGAGGCCTGGAGCTCAGAGCTTCTGAGTTCAGGGATGAGAGCCTTTCCTAAAATGAATTTTAAAAAATTATGCCTGTAAAATGTCACTTGCTGGGATAAGACCAGTGACACAGAGGCATCTTCAGAAAAGGGTGGTGCCACCTCCTCTGCCCCCGTGACCGTTTGTGTGGGTCCCTCCTACAGTCCTTCTCATTGACTTGGCTCCTTCCTGATTTTTTTTTTTTAATTAACGTAAGAAACAGTTTTAAAAGTTGGGGATGCACCCCCCCAAAAAGTCTAAAAGCACCATCTTCCTCCCTCCCCTCGGCCCCCCTCAGGAGGCTGGAGGAACCCTGAGGGCCTGTGTTTCCCATCCTCAGCCGTTCCCAGCTCCGGTTTCCCTGGTATCCACACACAGCATGAGGCGTTCCCAGACAGACAGATGTGGAACTCATTTGCTGGATTCCGAGGTCCTGCTTTACCCCGGACGGGATTCCTGGCACCAGGGGAGGAGAGATACGCAGCGTGCAAAGACCGTTGCCATAAAGACGCCTGATTTGTCCGTGGAAAGTCCAACAGATGCGCTGTCTTGGACGAATCCCCGTGCGGGGGTGTCGACTCCCTCACCCACCGCTGCCCGCTGGCCGGGAGCTGGGTGGCCCGAGGGCAGCTTCTGGCCCCACCACGGCCGTGCTGCTGCAGGCCTGCGCGCGCTGGTCCCCCGAGTCTGCGGTGGCCGGCGTCGTATCTCTTCTGCAGATGAGGGAACCGAGACTCGGGCTGTGCCTTGCCTTCCCCTGACTGCGGCCAGCACGTCGTGGAGCCGGGCTTGGACCGTGGGGAGCCGCCCAGAGCGCGGGGCTCAGGCGGTGTCGAGGGCACCTCTGGTGGAGGCTGCTGTCTTCACACCTTCCCATACCTGCCTCCTGTGTTCTTCTTTCAGTTGTCCTTTAGCTTACGGGAGGTGATGCTGGTTCCTGCTTATGGCTGTGATACTGTTTCTTTTAAGATAGATATTTATTCAAATAAAATAGGGTTTGCTCTCCCTGAACTTGGTGTCAGTGGGATCTGAGAGTGACTGCTCACTGCACGGCTGGCCTTCACACTGACACGCTCGTGTGTCCCCTCCCCTGCTGGGCCGGATGCGCACGAGCTCCAGTCTCTGCCCGGAGCGGCTGCGGGTCCCTGGCGGGAGCTCCTCTCTCACCAGGTGCCGTCCCTACTGAGCCGCTGACCCTGACGTCCCCCAGCCCCACCCCGGGCCGCACCGTGGGCACGGGGCCAGCGGCCCACAGCCCTGACCTGTCTGCTCTGACCCCACCAGGGTGTGGATCCTGGGGCGCCCGTGCCTGCCGTTCTCCACTGCGTAGGCTTCCCCGCCCTCGAGCGGAGTCTGGCTCACAGGCAGGAGGAGTGGGTGACGGCCCGAAGGCTGGAGGAGATGGAGGTGGGCCATGTCCCTGGGGAGGGCGAGGCCAAGCTCCCGGCTGTGCCATCGCCCGACCCGGTCAGGGGGGCTCTATGCCGGGCTGGAGGGGCTGCTTCAGGGAGAGGGAAGCCTGAGGCCCTGCTTCAGCGAGTGCGTTCTCCTCGACCTTGGCTGGTTTCTGTCTCATAAAGGTCACGCGTGCCCGTTGTCGAAACCAAAGAGTTGATGTGGGTTTCGACTTTGTAGAAAAATTTAAAAAATGAAAAGCGTTGAAAGGAGAATGGGCCTTTTGTAACCCCTTCTCCTCCAGACTCCAGCAGTGACGTTTTCCTTGTGCATCCTCCCTGGCTGATTCCTATGTGACCTGATTTATTTTTAGAGTTGGGTTAGAATCAATGAGAAATTTGGGGAATATGATCTAGAGTTTTGGCAAGTGTGTTTCTCCAGCCCCCAGAATTCCGGCTCTCAACTCCCTGAGGATGTCTATGCTGCCTTCATGCCCGTCTGGGAAACGAGCTTAGACAGGATGGCTATTCCAGGGCTGCGGTGATTTCGCTGGGATGGGAAGACCCGGGCGTGTGCTGGTCACGCCTGTGGCCCGTGTCGTGGGAACGCCGGGCCCTGCTGGTTGGAGGTCCCACCCCATCGAGTCCGTCTGCCCGTTTCCCTCGCTCCCCGCCCTCGGGCTTGGCGGCTGTGCCTTCCCAGGACAGGAACGTCCTGCCGTTGCGTCAGGGCTTGGGGGTGGTGGCCTGTCAGCTTCAGCTGCTGCAGCAAAGAGCCCCCGAACCACTGCGGTGGAGAATGAGGAAGTGTCTGTCTTGTGAAGTGGTGACCCCACGGTCATCACAGGCACCCCTGGGGGGCGTGGCTCTGTCCCTTGTGGCCCTTCCTCTCGTGGCCCCACTGCCCCTTGCCAGACCTCACCCCGTGGAGGCTGGGCTGTCAGCAGCGGGAAGAGAGTGTGGTGCAGTGCACACCCTGTTGGGAACAACATGGTCCCGTGGCCACGTGCTCCTGCAGCCCTGGGACGTGTGAGGACCGAGCGGAGTGGCCGCCTGTTCCCTGTTGGTCCTACTTATTCGGGGCTCCCCCTGAGGACCTTTCATCTTCGTGCCGTCCAGCCTGGAGGGTCTGTTATTACATCAGTCTTAACGGGTGCGCGTACATCCTCTGTGTCAAGGTCCCGAGTGGGAAAGCTCCGTGCATCCCAGTGGAAACAGATTTCATCTCGTCAACCTGCCGTCGATCGTAAGATGGGCCGGTCCACATGTGACCAGGAGAGAAATGCTTCCAGTGACCACGGGGGATGCGGTTGGTTCCAGAGGAGGCAGAGGGCAGGGAGGTGTCTGCATGGGGCGGGGGACAAGTGAGAAACAGAACGGTGGCCCACCCGAGCCCATCCCCGCTCTCCTGTGCCCACTGAGCCCTAATCCTCACCGCTGTCCCAAGCGGGCAGGGCAGAGCCTGAGGAGTGGCAGCCAGTCGCATCGCTTGCACGTGACCTGCTCTGGCCAGTGAGCTGTGAGGGGAGGTTGCCGGGAGCTTCCAGAAGGTTTCCCTGCTGATGGCATGGGGGAGGCGTTGGGTGACCCCTGGAACTGTGGCAGCCACGGTGCCAGCACAGGGACTCGACTGAGGCCACCAGAGCAGGAGGCAAGGACAAGCCTGGGTCCAGACACGTCTGTGGGCCGCTGAATTAGCCAGCCCTGAAAGCCCTGTCTCAGTCTTCTGGTTCTGCGGGAGAGCAGTTACCCTTAGTAGCCTTTAGACACCTTGAGTTGGGTTTTCTGTTGTTTGGAGCTTGCAGCATCTCACTTTAAGCCTGGAGTCTCACTGAGCAACTCTATCAGCTGGAACTTCAGCTCCGTCCCGGGTCCTGAAGAGGAAAATGATCCAGTTGTAAAATGGAAAATTGTCTAAAATGGGAATGAAAGGCATGTCAGTTATATAAGTGAAAAGGCTGCATGTAAACGATAGTTAGGTTAATGCAACGTCTCAAGAAAAGCGCCGCAGTGCCGTCATCCCTGGACCTGACTGCCCTCCACTCCAGGGGCAGTTGGGAGCAGGACCCCACTCCTCTCTGTGGGGGCAGCACGGGACCACGTGTCCCGCAGGCCCTGTCCCTCGGCTGGGGTCTGTGGGCACACGGCCCAGGGAGCACTCCTGGAGTGCCCGGGCCGGGTGGAGATGGCCTGCTGCTTCCAGGTCCGGCTCCCTCTGTCAGCCAGCTTCGTAAGCACCCCAGACGCCTGAGAGCCGAGTGGCCCTGTGGCTGGAGTGGGGCCGGCGTGGGTCCGCCCAGGGCGTCCGGAGGTCCCAGTCGCGGCAGGCACTGGTGGGGTCTTTTGACCGAGTCTCTTGCGGCCCGGGCGGAGGGGGTACCAGTTAACCCGGGCGCGGCCAGGCTAGCGCTTGCAAGGCCGGGTCTGGGTGAGCCAGGGTGAGCCGAGCCCACCGCGAGACAGCCCAGGCTCCTCTGTGCGTCCAGGGCATCGGCAGCGGCCGGTGAGGCCAGTGGGGCTGGCGGGGTGATTCATAAGGCCTTGCTGCTACTCCTTGGGCGTGTGGGGAAGATGCCGGGTTCCGACGAGGCTCCAGCCCCAGGGTGCCCCCAGACGGCAGGCCAGGGGGCTCTGCGCGCGGAAGCCACCGGTGCCAGCTCGTTGCTGCCGAGGCTGCGGCCCCCGAAGGCCGAGTCTCTGGTGTGGAACGCAGCCTCGCCAAGCTGCCTAGGCTGGCGTTAATCATTGAGCCCCAGTGTCGCGGACACCCCGCCTGGAGGCCAGGGGGCCGCATCGCTTAGCGGGGCGGCGTGACCATGAGGCCACGCGCCTCCCGTCCTTGAAACTTAAGCCAAGGTCAGCTCGGAGCAGCGCTGCCCTCGGAGGCACCTCCAGATTCTGCCCGTGCCCCGCCCGCGGGCAGACAGCTTGGGGCAGGAGCCAGGCCGGCGAGGATGGTGGTGCCCGGGAGGTGCCCTGGGCCAGAGCATGGCTGCAGCTCCCAGACCCCACGCCTCACTTTTAGGTGGGGGGCGTGGAGCCAGTGGGACGGGGATGCGGGCGGTGCCCCTCGGGGGTGGCCTTGGGCACCCCCGCCTTTGCCCGCCCCACCCCAGCCGGCCGACCCTCACGTGTCCGCTTGGCATTTGCAGGGCACAGCCTCCGTCCTCCAGCGCCGGTCCCCCGGTGAGGAGTATGTGGAGGTGGGGCGCCTCGGGCCCTCCGACTACTTCGGTGAGTTGTGGGGTCCGCTCCCTCCCGGGGTGGCGGCCGTTGCACGGGGCCCCAGGAGGGCGAGGTCCGCAGGGACCGTGGGAGGACCTGGCCGAGGCCTGGGCACCCTGGCGGCCTGTCCTGGGTGCCGGCTGTCCCGGGAGGGCAGCACGTGGGTCAGGACCAGGCCCGGCGCCATCTGAGTTCCAGGCGATGGTGTAAGTATATCCCAGCGCTTTGTGGGCCGCGCTCGCGCAGACGTTCACTCAGGTGCGGCCTCGCGTCCTGAGGTTTCGCTTTTCCCCTAAATCCGCAGCCCTGACGCTCTCTCTCGCCCCCAGGGGAGATCGCGCTGCTGCTGAACCGGCCCCGGGCGGCCACCGTGGTGGCCCGGGGGCCCCTCAAGTGCGTGAAGCTGGACCGGCCCCGCTTCGAGCGCGTGCTGGGCCCCTGCTCCGAGATCCTCAAGAGGAACATCCAGCGCTACAACAGCTTCATCTCCCTCACCGTCTGAGCCGCCGCTCCTGCTGCTGTGCGCACGCACGTCCAGTTGACGCTGGCAGCTGGGCACCGCCCCTCCCTCGGGCTCACCTGGGAGTAAAGGGGTCACCTCCAGAGGTGGCGGCCCCCTCCCCGTCTCCCTTCCCCGTCCCCCACTGGCTCCTCTTAAGGGACCCGCCTTCCTCCCCACGTCTTCTGGGGTGGGGGGCCAGCTCTGGGAGGCTCTCCTCTCCTATCAGGCTGGGCAGCTCCCGGCGGCCGACCCCTGTGATGTGAGGCCACCCGGTCTGTGGCCAGGGTGTGGGGCGATGACATCCCAGGGGGTCCCCACAGGCACTCTTGGGCTTGGAGTGAGAAGCTGAGGCTGAAGAGAGAGAGGGTCCAGCCCCTCCCTCAAATGCCCACCCCCACTGCCCCACAGACAGTCCTCCCAAGATGCCAGGGGTGGGGAGGCTCTGGCGGCTTAAGCTAGCTCCAGCCTCAGAGGGGGGTGGCCCCCAGGAGCCCACGGCATGTTTAGGGGAGTGGGCGTGACCCTCCCCTCTCCTGGAAAGCTGGGTGCACCGACCAGTTTGCCTGACCGTCAGAGGCAGGGGTCATCCTCACTGGGCTGAGACGCCCAGGAGAGGAAGGGCACGCCATGTGAGCCTGGGGCTTTCCGAGGTGCGGTGAGCGCTGCTCTCGGGGCCAGGGGAGGCCCCACTGCCTTCCACGTCTTCGCAAAGCAGCTTCTTGGAGACTTGGGAGGAAGTGGAGGGATTTTCTAAAACACTTTCTGGATGAAGTTGTCAGGAACAGAGTCCCCTGTGAGTCATTCTCCAGCAGACAAGCCTCCCGTTAACCAGGAGTCTCGCCCTGGTGGGAAAGCCCGTTATCCGAGCCTCTCCCCTCCCCATGTAGGAAGAATGTGAGTCAGACCAGCCCTGGGCCCACACACCTAAGTCATCAGTCAATCGATTCCCCCTCGGAAGTGTCGTCAGGCCGACTCTCACGTGAGCTGGAGGGGCCTGGGGCCCGTGCCTCATGGGCCTCCTGGTGACCTGAAGGACAAACGAAATAGTGCAGTTACCCCGTTGCTGCTGCCCGTGCAGCCCGGGGAGGCTGCCTAGTCGGGGTGACCCTGCCGCTGCCGGTGGGTGTTTCTGAGGTGTGTAAGCCCTGCCCTGCCGCTGCCGGTGGGCGTTTCCGTGCTGTGTAAGCGCTGCCCTGTTTATTGTGACGTTCTGGATGCTGCATGTGCCATTAAATGTGCAATGACGTACATCTTCCTGACTCCACGTTTTGGTCTGAAATCTTTCATAGAAGATTTTATTCCTTTTGTTTTGTTTCTGTTGTGATAAAATAGCCATAACATAAAACTTACCCTCTTCACCATTTTTCAGTGTCCGGTTCAGGGGCATCAGGCACATTCACGCTGTCGTGTAACCATCCCCACCATCGTCTCCAGAACTTTCTCGTCGTCCCAAACTGAGGCTCTGCCCCCGTTACACATCAACCCCCCTCCCCTCCCCCAGGCCCTGGCCCCCACCCCCTGCTTTCTGTCTCTGTGACCCTGGCTCCCCCAGGCACCTCTCCCCAGGGACCTCACAGAAGTGGAACCACACTGTCCTTCTGCGTCTGGCCCATTTCACTGTTCTGTCCTCAAGTTTCATTAGCCTGTGTCAGTGTTTCCTTCCTCATTAAGGCTGAATCATATCCCGTGTGTGGATGGACCACATCTTCTTTCTCCGTTCACCCGTCGATGGTGATGGACCCTTGGGCTTTAAGCCCTCTCTCGTGGTCCTGATGTGACGAGCTGGCCACGGTTCCCGGGGGCCGGGGGGCGGCAGCAGGGCTGAGCTCTGTGTGGCAGGAAGCAGGCCCCGGGCCCACCCCAGGTGACCACGGTCTGATGGCCTCGGGAGTTTCTAAGCAGTGACTCGGGAAGGGCGTGAAGCTGGGGAGCGTGTGCCGTCCGACCCTCGTGTCCGGACTCCGGGAGCAGCGGGGTTCTGGGCTGAGCCTCTCCCGGCCTCTCCTAAGAAGGCCGCCTCGAGGCCGCCATCCACCCCAGAGCCAAGCAGGGGCGCGCGTCAGCCGCCCTGTTGCCCAGAGAGCTTTCGGGCCAGTGTCCGGGCTCTGGCCTTTCCGTGGAGGCAGGGAAGGGCCCATGGGAGTTGGGGGGGGCAGCCTACCACGCGGCTCCCCCCAATGGCTGGACAGAGCAGGCTCCCTGGGAAAGCCGAACGGGGGTTCCAGAATAAAGACTGACCCGGAGAGGGGCTTGACCCACAGAAAGTCGCTGCCGCTGGGCTGGGCGGCAGCGGCTCCGGGGTCCACGACGGGTGCGAGCCCTGCGGGCACCTGCCCTGGGCCTTGTCTCGTGGGCTGTGAGGGGTGGTCCGTGGAGCTGGGGTGGGAGCTGCAGCTCCGCGGGCCTTGGGGGGGCTGTTGTGAGCAGTGTCTGTCCATCACTCTGGGGACAGGTGGCCCACTGCGGGGGGGCAGAGATGGCCCTGCATGCCAAGAGCTGGGACTGGGCCCTGCTCCACACTCTCCCAGAAGCACTCCCGGCCCCCCTGGCGCCCCCGGGCTGGGCTGGCTGTCCTGCTCTAGGGTCCCGCTGTCCCCACGTGCTTCCCGAAAACAGAAAGCAGCCATGTTAAGACCCTGCTCCTCCCGAGGGCTTGGGCCGTGTGGCCCAGGACGCAGGGCGGGCCGAGGCCACAAGTTTCTTTGCTGCAGGAGAGTCAGGAGGTCAATGCACACGTCCTTCAGTTTTCTTGATAAAACATCTATTTGAATAATCAAAGCGAATCTGCACACTGCAAAGCACTGCACGGTATAAATATAAACGTGATACGACAGGAGCCACGTGTACAAAAGGAAAGTAGAACAAGTGAGATTCATCTTTCCGTGTCACCAGTCCTAAGCTGCCCGTGCCGGGGCGGGGGCAGTGTCATCACGAGGGCCCTAATAGGAAGGAGGTGGGAGGGCGTGGGGAGGACGGAGAGAAGCCACCGGCTAGGAGCTGGAGGAAGAGACGGACCCTCCCGAACCCCAGCAGGAAGCAGCTCACGGGAGCCTTTGGACTTGTGGCCTCCAGGCTGGAAGGCTAAGTAGCAGGTCGGCCTGTTCTGAGGCACTGAGTTTGGGGCGTTTTATACAGCAGCCACAGAACACTCATACGGCGGCCCCGCTGGGATTGGACCGGAGCTCTGCCAACCTTGAGTGTGTGTTCGACCCCACCCCCACCCCGTGCTGCTTGGAACTTGGGGTCCCTCCCAGAAGCCCAGGGTCTTCCTGGGCTGGGATGCGGTGGGGCGTGGCAGGCACCCCTCCTTGGAGGGCAGGTCTGGCCCCGGCTGCCTGCTTGGCTGGGGCACGGGGACCCAGGCTGGAGGCTGCGGGAAGCCTCTGCCTGCTGCCCGCTGGGGGTGTGGCCAGAGCAGCATCTTCCCCAGCTGGGCACTGGGCCTGCTCCCTTTGGCGCCAGGCGGCACGGACCGGTCTTGTGGGCTCGTGAAAGCGCGCTTGTGTCCGCCTGAGACTACAAGCCAGGCCATTGTTTCTGCCCCATCGCGGCCCCCAGGGCAGAGCCAGGGGCGCTGTGTGGAAGGGGACGGCGGGATGGGGTCCATGCCGACAGTCCCCCGGGTGGCTCGCTCCCCTCGGCTGCCCTGGGGGGCCTGACGTGGACACCCCCGTCTGATCCCGAGGCAGCTTCTGGGAGGGTCAGGGCGTGGCCAGTCGAGGCCTGACAGTGAGCCCCAGAGGGCAGGCATGGGTCTTACACACTCGACCTGTGGGCCCCAGGACCTTGAGGGGCCAGACGCTTAGTCGGCACCAAGAAATATTTGAATAATAAAGAAAAGCGAATAACCTCGGGGTTACTGGAGGGAAATCTGGGGAAATGCAGGCTCTGGCTTCCACAGGCCAAAAAATAAACTGATGAAAGTCCCATACCTTCTACAAAAATGAATTCCAAATGGCTCACAGACTTACACACAAAGATAAAATCATGAACGGTTTAGAAGAACACACAGGAGGAAAATCCTTGGGCTCTGGGGCCGGGCCCATTGTTCTGAGACTTGACACCCAAAGCACAAGCCATGAAAGGAGAACTGGACGAATTGGAATTCCTGAAAATTAAAAACGTTGCCGGCGAAGGATCCCGTGAGGAAGATGAAAGGGGAAAAAATGATCGTCGATCTGCCCTTCCCCCAGAGGCCTCCCACCGGGATGTGTGACCAGCTCTGGGAACTCGGCAGTGACACTCACGTACTTGCGCAGACAGCAGATACGCACAGGAAAGATGGTCGCTCGGCAGCACCGGGGACGAGACGCTCCACGCCCATAGGAAAGGCTGAGGTGAGAAACGGCGACCACAGCCGGTGCCGGCGAGGAAGCAGGGCAAGGGGGTTGCTCACATGTGGCTGGTGGGGACACAGACCCGTGCAGCCACTCTGGCAAACAGAGGCTTCCGTCAAAAACAAAAACCAAAACCCAACATACAGCTACCGCAGGACGCAGCCGGGGCAGCTTGGACGCTTATCCCAGAGAATCGCAGACCTACGCACACAGAGACCTGCACAGGGAGCCTCACGAGGCCTCGTCCGCGGAAGTGGAAACGCCCAGACGTCCTCCGTGAGGCCGTCCTGAGGGTGAGGCCCTCACACCACGGATGTGACTCAGTGTACAAAGGAGCCAACTGTTGGTACAGCAGCCGCCTGGGCAGGTCTCCGGGGAATTATGCTGAGAGGAAATGCCGACCCCAAAGGATTACCCGCTGTATGATGGCATGTACATGACAGCCTTGAAGTGACAAAATCACAGGAACGGAGCTCAGGTTGAGGTGGGAGGGACACAAGGGTCCTCGCCTTGATGGGATGTCCTGCATCTCCACTGGACCCACGTCCAGATCCTGGTCGAGGTTTGCACTGGAGTTCTGCAAGATGTCACCATTGGAGGAGACTGGGTACAGGGTACCCCGATCCCTCTGTGTGTTTCTATTAGAAGGGAAAGAGCCTGCGTGTCTGAGGGAGCTGGAGCATGGGGAAGGCGGGCAGGTGGGATGTGGGGAGGGGTCTGCATTCCACTAGAAGGGCAGGGAGGAGCCGCTGGAGAGCTTGGGACTCTCGGGCGAGTCTGATTTATGCTGTGGAAGGTCCTGGGTAGTGAGTGGCCACGGTGATCCTGCAGCTTCCCTAACCTGGTGGCGTTCCCAGGACAGGACAGGCGGGGGCAGAGGGGACACCCAGGCATCAGCAAGCCCTTAACACCTGAACGGCCCCTTCCCTTCCCTACCCCAGCCCCTGTCCCTGCACAGAGCTCTGCCGCTTGCTGTGTGGCCTCGGGCAAGTCCCTCGACATCTCTGGGCCCCACCCATCCCTCTCTAAAGTAGCCTAGGAATGCAGCCCACAGTATATCTGGAAGAACGTAGTGGTCCCCAAGTCCCTCCCTGAGCTGAGTGGACTCGGGTGGGGCTCAGGCAGGGCCGGGGCTGGATCGGGTGCAGCAGCGGGCGCTGGGTGGCTCCAGAGCCACAGCCAGTCTGGGTGACTTGGGGGTCTTGAGGGCCACAGGGGCTCAGACCAGATGGGTCCCTGGGGTCTGCCTTTTCCCATCCGAGTGTGGCTTGTCCCACATCCTGCCAGGAAGACTGTCCTGATGCCACCAACCGCGCTGACCTCTCTCTCCCCTCTGGACCTCTCTCGCCTCCTGGGTTGTGACCAATTTAGGAAGTCAGTGACTCACTGCTCTGCTCCAGCCCCATCTCCCGTTGGGTTGAACATCTCCCCTCTTCCAGGGGTCATCTAGTCTGGCTCTAACTTGGACTCCACGAGCAGGAAGGCTTTCTTCGTCTCTTGATCTGGGCCTGGAGACCCAACACCCATGGTGTGCTTGGGGGCCACCAAGGCCCTCGGAACCTTTTCATGGGTATTGCTTAACAAAGGTAGACCTAACATGTTTACAGTGGATTTTGAATCCCACATGTGGGACTTTTAGTCAGCCATGTAGAAGGTCATTGGGTTTGTCTCTGCTGCTCCCAGCAGGGGCCCATTCTAGCTTGATATCGGGTCTGCCTCTAGGACAGAGCCCTGCGGCATTCCACTGGAGAGCTCCCTTCCAGTTTAGACTGTGAGCCCCTGACCAACCTCACCGGTCAAACATTCCTTTTTCTGGCGGTTGGAAAAATAAATCAGGCTGGTGCATTTCAGAAACGCACTGGACGACCAGCCGGACAATCCCTGACCCCTGTGCCGTGACGCATCAGGGCCAGCGTACGGCGTGCTGGGCCTATTTCGTATGAGCTCTGTGGTATCAGGGAAGTGCCCTCACTTCCCTGGGCCTCAGCCATCTCGTCTATAAAGTAGTAATACTCGTTTCCCGGGATTAGCTGTGCCCGAGAGATGGGATCGTATGTGTAAAGCACTTACCATGGGGTCTGGTGCCGAGAAAACACGCACAGATTTGGAGCTGCTGTTACGTAGACTATCTAACCATGTCACACACATTCACGGTGATAACCAGGCCCCTGGCTTTACCTGGACGCGTGGTCCTCACGCCCGGCATTGGTATCCTCTAGCTCCGGCTGGCTTCCCCTCTCAGGCCGCCTGTGGCCTGGCAGGCTCCTCCGCCCCCGCCCTGGCCGCCCTTCAAGGCAGCTGCAGTGCCCCCTCCCTGATATGCCAGCCGGTGGTGTGTCCCCCCGATCTTTCCTCCTGCTCCTGGGGCCGGGCTTCGAGGATGAGGGGACCCCAGTTTTGTGCAGGTGACAAACATGTCCCCAGCACATGCTGCTTGCCCTTGGCCCTGTTTGCAATCGCTGTGCCATGTCACCCTGAAGCCTGGAGCATGAGACCCACTCAGGCCTCTGCAGGTGGAGATTTGGGGCCGGGCGGGTGAGTTGGGCTCCTCCCAGCTCCCTGGGGCCAGGACCCCGGCTGCGAAGACCCCAACGATGGGGGCGACTCGGTGGCTGACACTCTCCATTCCCCGGATGCACGCCGGGCCCTCGAGTGGAACCCGAGGCACTCGCAGGTGGCCGGGCTTCCGCGCGGCGTGGTGGCCTCGGTGGTCAGACGCCCGCATAGCCCTGAAGCCTCTGGGAGCAGCTCCTCCAGCAGGAGCCGGCCACCGCCTCCTGGGACATGGTGTCCTGAGTTACGCAGCGTCACCTCCACCGGCCCCCCTGGACTCAGGGAGGGGACATGGACCCCACCTCTGGACGGGAGAAGCGTCAGAGGATTTGCAGTCTTTTTTGAACTCTCTGCTCTCTCCTGCCTTCCACAGCTCGGTCCTGACCTGAACGGGCTTTGGTCAGGGTCAGCGGAGCACTTGGTGCTGTACCTTGTTGTGTCTCTACGTCCTTGGGATGGAGACCCCTCCTACCGTTCCAGGGTCCCGCTGTGGGGGCAGGCCAGCTCCTCCAGGAGGTGTGTCTCCCACCGTGGTCCTGGTCCACGGTGTCCCCAGCCCCACGCACACATCAGGCACACAAACGTCTGTTGAATGAACGTGTGATTACCTCTAAACCCAAACAAAAGCCCTTGCAAGGATCGGAATGAACTGAATTGCTCACTTGGGAGTTCCAGGAACCTTAGATGGGCGGGAATACTGACAGCCAGAGGCGGAGCCGGGGGCCAGAGCCCAGGTTGGAGCACGCCCCCACCCGCCGCGCCCCCCAGACCCCCACGCAGCCCTCCAAGCTGCCCGAGTCCGAAGAAAACTCGTAGTTTTGCTCTTGGTAGGATTATCATTGTTTCCAAACACACTTCAGCTGACTTTTCATGCTTCAGAAGGAAAAGCCCCGAGCGAGCGGGCATACGTGGGAACTCCTAGGAACTCCTGCTTCGTTTTTTCTGTAGACTAAATAAACCATGACAGGAAAACGTCACTAACTTAGATAATCCCAGCGTAAATGCTCCAAATTAGCCAGTGTCCGTGGAGTTCCCACACCAGGCCGTTCTTCCTGGAGGGGTGAGGGTGGCCGGATGTTGCCCAAGGCCGTGGCTGCACCCTGGGGCCTGGGCTTTGGATGCTCCGGAGCCATGAGGCTTTGGCCGGAGGGCTGGTTGGGAGGGGGGCAGTGGCCAGAGCCTGGCCAGCCCCCTCTGAGCTGGAGAGGTCACGCCCTCTGGCCCCGGGGGGGCGGCTGCCGCTGCCTCACTTGTCTCCAGCTCCGTGGCCACCCGCAAAGTCCAGGCCCTGTGCTCATCTTGCCACCGGCCTCCTGCTGGCTCCCGGCTCCCCCTCTACCACCACAGAGCCCAGGCCCAGGTGCGCCCCACCCTGCCCCACCCATCCCGTTGCATCCGCCCTCGTCCTGGACCCCCAGTTCCTCCTCAGAGCCCGATTCTTCTGCTGTGCTCCCACCCCTCGCTGCCCCCACCTGCCCGGGGCCTGGCACGCAGCGGCCCAGCCAGAGGATGCCGTGGCGTGAAAGGAACCAAAGGGGGAGTCTCGGGCCTTCGAGGCAGGTGTGAGTCCAGGACCACCGGCGTGAGTAGGAGGCAGGTTTCAAGCTTCTGTGGCCCTGATGCCCCAGCCGCCTGGGGGGCAGGAGGGAGCTTCAGGGCTTCAGACTCCAGGACAGAGCTCTGGGAGGCCCAGAACCTTCCGGAATGGAATGCCCCGCCCGTGGGCGTTGACACCTTCCTGTGCGGGACCCTCAGTTAGCGTGTCCGACCCCACACAGTCGTGCTCAGGACATAGGGTGTGAACTCCGGGAGCCCCGAAGCATCCTTGGTGCCGGGAGGGGGATGGGGTCAGCAGCTCTGGTCCTGGCCAAGGGTGGCCTGGACCACACACTGTCCCCGCGACCCGGGGGGCAGGTGCAAGGGCGGGGGACCCTGTGTCTGGGCCCCCTCCTTTCAGCATGGAGCAGGAGGGTGTGATCACCGCCCACGGGGAGCGGGTGCTCTAGCACTGGGGCCCCAGGCCCTTCTGGGACCCTTGGGTGTGTGTGTCTGTTTCTGCGTCCTGGCAGGGGCGCCTTCGGACCCGGGCTGAGGGGCCCAGTGGACCCAGCAGAGCCCGCCTCACAGGAGGCCACCAGGAGGGGAGGCTGGTGCCTTCACTGCTCGCTTCGCTCACTGATTCACTCAGCCCTCAGTGAGCGCCCCCAGGGCCTGGCCAGGGCTCAGAGGGTTTCCGGGGTGGGCCCCTCCCCGTTCCCACTGTCCTGCTCTCGCCCCACTGGCGCTGGGGCCCAGTGACAACCCAGAAGTGCCCTTGGCTTCAGGGGGATCCGGCCTCGAGCAGGCAACACCTCGACCCAGAACGGCCACCTGAGCAGAGCAGCTAGGCTGTGCGGAGGATGGAGCTGTGCCTGGCCCCGCTGAGCCCCTCAGGCCCGCTGCCCTGGGCCTGCCCAGCAGCCCCGCGGGGCCGTTCCCAGGCGGGGAAACGAGCTCAGAGAAGCGAAGTACGGATGGCCGCCCAGCGGCGAGAGTCGACCTGCTGGGGACCGGCTAGGGGACCGGGTAAGGCCTGGAGGGGTCAGGCTGGGCTGGGGGGCCGGGCTCACGGCCCCTCCATCTCTGCTGCCACTGGTCACCAACCCTCCTGTTCTGGTCTGGCCCCCACCCAGGAGAGCCGGCCGGGCCCCTCCTCAGGTGTCCCCTCACCACCATGCAGGGTACATGCCCAGCCGCGCACGGAGGCCGGGCGGCGTGGCGCGGCGCGGCATGCGGTGACCTCCTGGGCCCCTGGGCCCTCCTCCCTGCCGTCCATGTGCTGCGCTGGGAGGCCTGGGTGAACCAGGCCTAACCTTGTCTGGGCCTCCAGGGCACAGCAGGGGCCACGGACCAGTCCACTCCCACGTCCAGCCTGAGAATCTGGGAGTGCGTGGGGCCGAGGGGGGCCTGGCACGTTCCACTGAAAAGACACACAGGTCATTCCCACAACTCTGCAAATGCTCGCTGTTGGGGCCGGGGTCCCAGCGGCCAATGGGCAGATGGGCCCTGCCCAGAGTTCTGACGGGCACGACGTTCTCTGGCTGGGCTCTGGCCACCCCAGGACAGCTCCTCAGAAGCAGAAACACAGAACCCACTCTGGGAGCAGCGGGGGAGGGGCGTGGGGAAGGAGGGGTTCCTGGGGAAGCAGGCGGAAGGGCAGGGCTGCATGCAGGGCTGCATGGGAGGAAGGAGGCTGGCGCATGTGGACTCTGTCCTGCTCCCAGCACCTGGGGGCCACACCCCGTCCAGCCCCCTGTTGGGGCCACGGCCAGGGGAGGGAGACCATGGAAGCAGCCGGAGCTGGAGGCCAGAGGGGCCGCCCAGGTGAGGGGTGAGAATGTGGCCCCAGGGAATCCCCACCACAGGCAGAGGCGCCCGTCCTCCAGGGAGGCCACCAGGAAAGCCCTTGCTCAGTCGCTTCCTGAAGCTGGAACACCTGCGAAGGGAGAGGACAGGAGGTTCAGGGGAGGTGGGGTCCTCTGCTGGGTTGACGCTGACCCCTTCACGGTCGTACCTGAGCGAGACTGCCCTGTGCTGGGCCCTGGCTAAGAGGGGATGCTGGGAGGTGCCGCTTCCCTTCAGGCCGGGAGGGAGGTCCATGGGGAAACCCCTCCCCTGGCTGAGAAGGTGCCCCCTCCCTCCCTGCCCAGACTCCTGGGTGGCGGGGAGTCTGCAGATTCCCAGACCCAGTCTCTGGGGCCAGGTGTAGGTGATGGGGGGCGGTGGTGTTGGGGGGGAGGGAAAGGGGGGACGGGAGAAGGCAGCAGGGGGGGACGGGGAGCGGAGGGGGAGGCAGGGCGAGGAGAGGAAGCCAGAGGAGAGGGGGGGAGGCGGCAGAGGGGGAGGGGGAGGCAGAGGAATTGAAAGTACATTCCAGACGGGTGACACACAGCTCTGCAGTGCAGGGCAGGGAGGGGGGCTGGCGCAGCTGCCCTTCACAGGAAGGTCCCTGCGATCCAGCTCCCCTGAGAGAGAGATAAGATGGGTGGGGCCAGGCTGGAAGGAAAATTCCTGGCCTGGGGAACCCTGCTACTGGCTGTCATCCTTCAAGGCTCTGCTCGAAGGCCACCTCCTCCTTGAAGCCTTCTTGGATTCATCCCTGGCTCCCAGGATCAAGAGGAGCCACTGGGGAGCCTGGCTTCTTCTCCTCCTGACAGACCTGGGCTGGCCAGGAGCTCCAGGCCATGTCCAGGCTGGTCCTCACACCGGCTGAGCGCCTAAGGGAGGGCCTGCCTGGGGTGTCCACTCTCGCCCACTGGCCTCCGTGGTTTCCTCAGGGCTGGGCGTTGCTGTCTGGAGCTTGACGAGCACTGGCTATTTTAGTGCCTCCCGTGACCCAGCTCATTTCTGCCACACCCTTTGGTGTCAGTGCTGACACCCTGTCTCCTCCTGCAGGTGGGTTAGCCCTCTACCCACGGGCCGGGCGGCAGGTAGGACAGGTGTGTGGGCTGCTCCTGCCTCAAACCCAGAGGTGGCAACGGGCGGCCAGGGGATCAGAGCTGAGTGGGCGGGGATCTTGGGGGGAAGCTTCTGAAGAGCCATCCTGGCTGCCTCGGCCAGGCCCCTGGTCACTGCTTCCCTTGGGTCTGGGCAGGGCGCCCACTTCTCAGGCCGTGTGGTTTGTAGGCCCCTGAACTGCTTCTGAGAGGTCAAGGGGTTGCCCGGTGCTGGAGTCCCCCCACGTGCCGGTGCCAGTGGGCACCTCTGAGTCAAGGGGGGCCCTGGTGATCCCCGATTCCAGGTGGAGTAGGGCTGGTCGGAGTCACCAGTGGATGTTGTAGAAACGACGGTGGGGATTTCCCAGGACAGGCCGTCGGGACGCCGCGGCTCCACCGGCCCTGGCCGCTCGCTCTGGAGGAAGAAGAACTGAGGCCTCCGGCCCACAGCCACGGAGGAGCCCCCACTTCCCGTCAGGCTGACAGACAGAACCACCAGCCGAGCCGCTCTGAGACCCAGACGGGAGGGCGAGCTCCCCTCCCTGGGCCGTGCTTTCACTCTCTCAGTCTTGGGGTCACTTGCTCCGTGGGAATAGGGAGCTACAGCAGATGTTATCCTCCCAGGAAACTGAGGCCCAGGGGTGACCTGACTTACACACCGAACACGCTCAGAAGAATCGGGGCCCGGATTCGGGCTGGGTCCCTCGGTGCTGAGCTGCCCTCACACAGGACCCTGCAGCCGTGCTGGAGTTCCGGGGTCCTTGTCAGACACTCTGTGACATCTGGAGGCCTCTCCTTGGCCACGTCGGGCCCAGTGGCCTGGTCTCGTGTCCGAAGGCCATGCGGCTCCCCGAGGTGTGTGGAAGAGCTGTGCGGGGTCAGGAGGCCAGGCTGCCTTTGGAAAGCGGGTGGTCCTGAGTCCAGGGATCTCTCAGGAGACAGAGTGGGGCTGGGCCGGGACAGACCCCGAGGTCTGCGGATGGAAAGCGTTTCTGGGCTCCAAAGGCTGCCTCTCTCCATGGCGTGCCTGCCTCTGCCCACATCAGCTTTGCCAGAGGGAACCTGGTGGGGAGGACAGACTTATTTATAACCTGTTATCTGTGGCAGAGCTGTGTCCTCATCACCAGGGGCTGGGCTCACCCCGGAGCCTGACCCAGCACTTAATTCTACATGAGGGTGGGCACCTCCGTCCTGGAGCTTATTAGGGAAACTTTGGAGCAGAAATGACCTGGGCGGATTCACATCTGAAGGGATCACTAACTAGCTGTGCAGACTGGGGGCGCTGGAGGAGGTGGGAGGGTGCACAGGATAAAGGGCAGGCGTGGGGCTGGGGCCAGCTCAGGGGCATGGACTGGGGACTGGTCAGGTTTCAGAGACATTTTGAGGGCTGAGTCGACGAAGTTTCCAACCAGCTCAGATGATCCATGCGAGAGAGAGCTCCCGGTCGGCTCTGAGACTCCTGGTCCCAGCAGCGGGGGGCATGGTAACCCCGGGAACCCAGAGGTGGGTCTGGGGGTTCATCTTGGTTGGGTCAAGGTTGACTCATCTGTGGGGCTCCCAAGGGGAGGAGGTGCTGGACTGAAGGGCCCTGGGGTTCAGGAGGGGGCTCTGCCAGGGCTGGCCGGGGGCTGGAGATCCCACTGTGGAAGGGTCAGCGTGGAGGCAGCGTGGCAGCCCGTGAGGCTGGGGGGTGCTGCCCAAGCCGGGGGCGACAGGAAAGGCCCTGGACCTGCCAGTGTGCAGAGGTCGAGACTGGGCCTCTAGGGAGGACACTGCCCCCAGGACCGGCCTGGGGAAGGGGGCTCCCGTCCAGGGTAAGTGGGTGCTGGTGTCCCGGGCGCAGAGGGATCCTGAGGGGCTGCCGCTGTCCCAAAACCCAACAGGTGTGGCCCTGCTGCCCGTGGCTGCCCCACCCAGGGCTCCTGTTGCAGGGCTGTCGGGGCAGTGCTGCTCACTGAGCACCTGCTGTATACCAAGCATGGCGTCTCTGCAAACAGCACCCTGTACAACCCTCTCCATCACCGGCGGTGGGACACCGGCTGTGTTCAGCCACACGCCCAGCTCTGTGCTCAACACGTCTCCGGCATCACCTGTAACATCTCGAATCTACTTCTGCTGTATTACCCACTCTGTCTTTGAGGCCAACAAGGCTCAGAGGGGGGAAGCACTTGCCACACGTCGCACAGCCGACAGGGGTGGAGCTGTCCTCGAACCCAGGACTTGCTCCCTGGGCCCTGGGCCTGGGCTCTGTCCTGCCTAGGATGTAACTACCCCCGAGGCCCCACGGCGGGGGGCGCATGGAGGCGTCGAGAGGCTACAGGGCCTCCTCCACACCCCAGGGGTGCCCTCAGGTCACAGCAGGACGAGGATAAGACTATGTGGCGTACTTTGCTCTCTCTTGTTGAGAAAAACAGCTACAGACAAAGAGGCCTCCTCCAGCCGCCACAGGCCGGGCCCTAGCCACCTCCCCTCAGAAGGGCAGCCACGTGTCCAAAGGCAGAAGGAGGTGGTCCGCATCACTCCGAGCAGAGGTGTGAGCCCCAAATGCCAGCACCCCTCCCAGGGTGCTCCAGGGGGCCAGGTTCAGAGGTCGCCCAGCCGGGGCAGGGCAACGCCTCCCAGGGAGGCTGGGGGCAGGCGGGGTGTGTGTGGTCTCATCTACCTGGGGGCTAAGGGCGACCCAAGGAGTCCTGGGTACTTGGTCCAGCCTGGCCAGTGGGAGCATGTGTCCACATCCCTGGCTACAGTCAGCGTCCCAGACGGGGCCAGTGAGATGAAGCCCTGAGAAGTGTGGGGCTGGGAGGGTTCGGTGGGTGCTGCCTTCCACTGCGGAGAAAGTGGGAGATGAGCCTCTTGATCCAGCCACACCTGAAGCTGCTCGCTCCTGGCCCAGCAGTCACCTTCTATTTCCTTGGGCATTTTGCATTGGCTTCTTGTCATAAGAGTTCTGATCTACAGAATTGGAAGGGGGGGGGGCTGGGCTGTGACTTCTCTTCCTGTCTGGAAACTCACATTCCGGGAAATGACCGGGAGTGGGGGCGGCCTCCTGTTGGGCCCCTGACCCAGGACTTCCCTGACAAGGACAAAGGGGGTCTCCTCGCCCACCCCCTCCCTTCTGAGTCGCCGGGCCAGGGTCTGATCGCCCTGTTTTTGCACGAGGCCGTTTACGGGCCTCGTCTGTGATCCGGAGCCCTACGTGTGCAGGGGAAGCTGTGTGCGGCTGGGTCCCGGTGTGGCAGCTGAGAGGGGTGGTATCTTCATGTCCCACACACCGCGCACGTGTCCCCTGAGTGGGGGGGTCACAGTCGTGACATCGACTGGCCATGTCTGTCCTGTTCAGGCTGACGGAGGAGCGTCTTCTCGCAGCCACAAATAATGCACAAGGCTTGGGGGGGGCTTCCTCCGTTCTCGCTGCCTCCTTCCTTGCTACCCTATTTCCCCCTCCCCCTCTCCCTCCTTCTCTCCTGCTGCCCTCCCTGTGCCCTCTCTCCCCGTCCCCTCCTCCCCTCCCCCCACGTCTTGGCCTCCCCTCTCCTCCCCAGGCCTCCTGGCCTCAGGGAAGCTGCCTTCCACTCCCCCAGTTGCTTCCCCTGGGGCGTGCCCAGTGGGCCAGGCCTGCGTGTGGAAGCCTCTTTTACAGAAAAGTCCTTTGCCCCAGGCCTCACTTGGCCCCGGAGGGCAGGGGTGGGGACATCCCGGCTGCCCCAGCCAGAGGACACCTGCCGCCAGGAGGACTCGTTGAGCCACCCCGGCCAAGACCATCCCCGTCCCTCCCCCAGAGGCCAGCCCACCAGGCCAAGGGCGCTGCCGCAAGGCAGCCCTTCCCTCCCGCGCCAGGCCAGTGGGAACGTGGCCAGGCTGACGGCATGGCCACAGGAGAAGAGGCCACGACGCTCTCGGGGGTCTTTACATCACTTCTGCATTTTCTTTCCGCAACAGCTCTGGAACCGAAGTATCATCGTCCTGTTTTCCCCGATGGGGAAACTGAGGCTTGGAGCTGTGATATGATTTGCCCCAACACAGGGTCAGCAAGAGGCTGAAGCCAGGCTCAGCTGGCCCTTGGATGGCTGTCCAGGGCTGGCAGTTTGGATGAGGGGAGGGCTTCCTGGAGGAGGAGGGCCACCTGGCAATGCTGTCAGTTCAGAGGGAACTTGAGGTCCAGGTAGGGTGGGGACTTGCCAGCCCCCAGCCCAGAGCCATGGCTTCTGATTCCCACATGTCTCTTTTCAAATAGAAGCAACTGAGTTTCTTAGACAGAATCTTAGTCAACGCAGGCCTGGACGTTGGATTAAAAAGACGCCAGACAAGCAGCCCCGCCCCCCACCAACCTCATGGACCATATGCCGCATCTCTGCTAACGCTTAGAAAATCAGGGCTCCAGGAATCCCACTACTGGGCATATACCCTGAGAAAACCATAATTCCAAAAGAGTCATGTACTACAATGTTCATTGCAGCTCTATTTACAATAGCCAGACATGGAAGCAACCTAAGTGTCCATCAACAGATGGATGGATAAAGAAGATGTGGCACATACATACAATGGAGTATTACTCACCCATAAAAAGAAACGAAATTGAGTTATTTTTAGTGAGGTGGATGGACCTAGAGACTGTCGTACAGAGTGAAGTAAGTCAGAAAGAGAAAAACAAATACGGTATGCTAACACATATATACGGAATCTAAAAAAACAAAAAAAGTTCTGAAGGACCTAGGGGTAAGACAGGAATAAAGATGCAGACCTAGAGAGCGGACTTGAGGACTCGGGGAGGGGGAAGGGTAAGCTGGGACGAAGTGAGAGAGTGGCATCGACATCTATACACTACCAAACGTAAAATAGATAGCTAGCGGGAAGCAGCCGCAGAGCACAGGGAGATCAGCTCGGTGCTTTGTGACCACCTAGAGGGGTGGGACAGGGAGGGTGGGAGGGAGGGAGACGCAAGAGGGAGGGGATATATGTATACATATGGCTGATTCACTTTGTTATACAGCAGAAACACACCATTGTAAAGAAGTTATACTCCAATAAAGATGTTAAAAAGAAGAAAGAAAGAAAGAAAATCAGGGCACCCAAAACCCGGCAGGAGAAAACGGGGTGAGTGCAGACACATCACCAGAGCTTCCACGTGGCAGGAAACATCCTGACAGCTGCCACCTGAAGGAAGGATGCCATTTCTAACCAGAGGGGAAGGGTTAAGAAAACACAGTCTGTTCACACCTGGGGTTTTAGGTTGTTTCCAGCTTTTGCTTTTTCCAGTTGCGCTGCCCTGAGCCCTTTAGTCTGTGGCCGTTCTGTATGCGGGTCATTTTCTTAGGCTAGGTGCCCAGACGTGGGATTATGGGGTCAGGGACCATGGTCACTTTCACGGCTCCTGATCCAAGTGGCCGCCAGCTCTGACCGCGGCCAGCAGCCGCTGGGAAAGCAGCTCCCATGGCCCCTCCCCTCCCGCTCGGTGTCCCCCCCCATGGGAAACAGCGGACCCTGGGCTGCGTTTTCATTGTCGGCCGGCAGTAGAGTGTCTCCATGAGTTTGTCCCCATGTGTCGCTTTTGTGTGTCTTCCCTGGTCTTCTGACGAGAGAACATGAGCAAAGACCCCGGCAGATGGTGTGATTTAAAGATTTCCTGACACACTTATTCTGTGCAGATGGAGATACACAGGGACAGTGGAAACATGATTATAACACACAACTGAAGGATTCCCTTTGTTCAGGCTTTTTAATTTTTTACCTGTTTTCAACTTCTATGCTGTCAAATCTGACAGTCCTTTTTGAACTTTAAAAATGTGACACATAGGGCTTCCCTGGTGGCGCAGTGGCTGAGAGTCCGCCTGCAGATGCAGGGGACACGGGTTCGTGCCCCGGTCCGCGAAGATCCCACATGCCGCGGAGCGGCTGGGCCGGTGAGCCATGGCCGCTGAGCCTGTGAGTCTGGGGCCTGTGCTCCGCAACGGGAGAGGCCCCAACAGTGAAAGGCCCGCGTAAAGCAAAAAAAAAAAAAAAAAAAGTGACACATAGCAAATGTGACACATAGCAAATGTGATTTGTTTTATGTCTTCTAGAGCTCTGAAAGTTCTCTGCCTTCTAGAAGTCTGATCAACTATGGGAAAACTAGAAAATACGAATTAGCATTTTTTTCATAACTTTCATTTTGAAAAATTTCAATCTTACAGAAAAGTGGTAACAATAGTACAATGAGTGGCTGGGTGCCCTTCACCTGCATTAAGCACCCACTTGCTCTCCCCACCTGGGCTCTGCCATCCATCCACCTGCCATCTATCTGTCATCTACCACCCATCTCCCCACTAGGTATCTATGTATCTTCCATGTATGTATGTATATACAGATGCATCTATCTATCCATCCATCCGTCCATCCATCCATCCATATCTGTCACTTCCACTCCCCACTCCCTGAACCATGTGAAAACAAGCTGCAACATCCTGACCCTTCACCCCAGGTACCACAGGTCTCCCAAGGACAAGGAAGTCCTCCTGCATTACTGTGACACCATCACCACACCTAGTAGTTTGACTTGGATACAATAACGTAATATTTCTCTGGTGGACCCAGTTATGTCCTGAGAGCTGCTTGCTGGTCTGGATGGAGGAGCCAGTCCAGGACTGGGAGCCGAGCTGACCGTCCTGCCTTTTCAACCCCCGTCGGCCCCAACAACTCACTCCCCGTGTTCTCTTCATGACAGTGATATTTCTGAAGCGTCAGGAACAGGTGTCTGCTGGACCCTCTCTGAACCTGGGTGTGTCTCCCCCTCCTCAAGGCAACGGTGTTGGTGAGAACGCTGCAGGGGAGGGTGTGGACCTCCACCAAGACACACGTGGTTGAGTTTGTTCCAAAGCGTTTGTTTAACAACTTATTTTCTCAATCCATTGAAATGTATTTAGTGGCGAGAGGAAGTGAGGGTTTAGTCAGGCAGTTTCTCTAAACTGCCCCAGTGGCATTTAATAAATAACCCTTTCGATTCCTCTAGAACAGCCTTTTCTGGGCCCTTTGGTCTGAGAGCCACGCTGCTCTGATTATCCCAGCTCTATAGTATTGCACCTTCCTTCTCACACTCACAGCCCCTGGTCTTCTTCACTCTGGAAGTTTCTCTGCTCACCCCTCAGTCCCGCCTCTACAGGCCACTTTGATTCCTTGCTCCCTGTGAGCCGAGGTCACCTCTGTGTGGATCCACCAGCCCTGGTCTGACCTGTGCCTTCTGCTCCAGGGAGGTGCTGGCTTCCCGGACATAGGAAGCCTTTGCCATCCAGTGAGCCCGTCTCTCTGGAGGACACCATCTCACCACCTTTCCTCCAGGAGGCCTGGAAAGCCAGTGAGGCGTGTCCCCCACCTTGCCGTGAGCCCCAGGCTCCGACCTCTGCCTGCGGGGCTGGGGGGCGCTGGGGGGGGGCCGGGGTGGGCGAGCCCTGTCAAATCTGAAGGCCAAGGGGGAATGTAGGCCCCTCCCACCCCATCCACAGTCAGGACAGAGGGACAGGGCCTGCAGGCGGCCCCCAGGGAAGGAGATGTGGGTTAGCTATAGGTTCAAGCCAGGTGATCAGCCAGACGTGAACCCTTGGAATTGGCCATGAGTCCTAAAGACCCTGGGAGTTGGTGGTGGTGGGGGGAGCGGTTAGCTGCTTTGGCCTGGCAGGCTGGCAGGTGGCCGGTGGTCAGTAGAGTTTCTGTTTATGTCCCTACATGTTGTGTCCCTGCCCACAGCCTTCCAGTGGCCTCTGTCCCCCTAGAACAAATCCACATCCCTAACTTGGTCTTAAGGCCTGTGTGACCTGCTCACTGCCCACCTGTCTGTCCCAGCCCATGCCCTCCTACCACCCCCTCTTGTTGGTCCTCGACAAACCAAGCCGGTTCCTGCCTCAGGGCCTTTGCACGGGATGCTGTGACCTCTGCTTAGAATGCTCCATCCCGATCCTCTCATCACTGGCTCCTTTTCTTTCTCTTTTTTTTTTTTTTTAAAATGAAATAGCTCTTTTTATTTATTTTTAATTAAATAAAGCCCATTGTGGTGTGTGGGCTTCTCATTGCAGTGGCTTCTCTTGTTGCAGAGCATGGGCTCTAGGTGCGTGGGCTTCAGTAGTTGCGGTGTGTGGCCTCAGTAGTTGTGGCATGCAAGCTCTAGGGTGCGTGGGCTTCAGTAGTTGTGGCGCACGGGCTTAGCTGCTCCGGGGCATGTGGGATCTTCCCGGACCAGGGCTTGAACCCATGTCCCCTGCATTGGCAGGCGGATTCTTAACCACTGCACCACCAGGGAAGCCCCGCACTGGCTCCTTTTCAAACAGGCCTTCCTGACAACCCCAGATTCCTGACCTGGAAGAGTGTACACTTACTTGTCACTTGTTTATTGCTCCCTGAAGAGACTGTGTGTTCCATGAGGGCATCGTGTTAGCGCTGCATCCCTGTGCCGCGCCCAGTGCCTGGCACAGAATCTGTTGCGTGAACGAGTGAATATTTCCTCAAGTGGCCCTGTGAGTTGGCTGTTACCCAGAGGAGGCAGCTGAGGCTCCGAGGTGCTAAAGAGTTTGCTCAAGGTCATATGGCAGATGAGGCAACGAGGGGTGGGCAGAGCAGACCCCCAGCTCTGCTGGTCTCCAGGTCCTTCAGGATTTTCAGGGCAGGACATGCGCCCCCCGCCCCCGCCACCCCCTACACTCACACTCACCTGCTTACCTCTACCAAGTAGATATGAGCTCCGGGTGTCTAGACCAGCCTTGTCCAGTAGAAATGTCATTAAAGCCACATACGGAATTTAAAATTTTCTAGTAAACACATTAAACAAAGGAAAAACAAACAGGTGAAATTAATTGCAATCATACAGTTTACTGAACTCAATATGTCAAAATCTTATTTTAACAGGTAATTAATGTAAAAATTATTAACGAGAAATTTTACACTCTTCACTTTCATACCAAGTCCTGGAGGCTGCGTGTGTTTTACACTAACAACAGCACATCACAGCTCAGACCGGCCATGTTTCAAATGCCCGATGGCCTTGCGTGGCTAGTGGCTCCTGTCCTGGACAGTCCAGATCTGGCGTCGGTTCCTGAAGCTCCCCCAGTGCTCCTTCCCTTAGGTCTTTATTCACAAAATAGCCACAAAACGACTGTGGGCTCATGTGCTATTTAAAACTTCATTGCTGTCTGTGTATTGAAAAAGGAAAATAAAAATGTTTAATAGAGAGTTAAAATCAGCATTGAGAATGCCCTCCTGGGCTGCTGGCTGCCTATTCTCCCTTTCTGGGGAGGCTGGACTGGAAAGGCCTGATCCCAAGCTGGGGCCTGGGGCGGCCTGAGATGACGACTTAATTAACACCCGCCCGGCACTTTTGATCTTCAAGGAGCGGTGCCCACTCAGCTGAGGCTGCTCCTGGATTAAGTGCCCTGAACCAAGAAATCCTTGCCCAGAGATAAAGGGAAATGTGCTGTTTCGTCATTACAAATTGCTCTGAAATCTGCTCTGGCACCCGGCAGAGGCCTGGGTCTGAACGCCCCGCTGGCCCCCACCTGCACCACCCAGACGAAAGCAGCTGGGCGGCTGTGCCCTTGCCTCAGGGCACCGGGCCCTGCACGTGTGCGCAAGGCTGCTGCCTTCGTGGGCAGGAGGCTCAATGGCGGGGGGCAGCCGGGCATGGTAAGGTTATCGGCCCCCACTTTTCAGATGAGAGAACAGACTCAAGGCAGTGCAGGGACAAACCACCTCAAGGCCAAGGTCAAGGGGCAGAGGGCAGCTAGAGCACCTTGGGACTGGGGATCAGGTGGACGTGGGCTCCAGTCCTGATGCCTTCACTGTCAGGTGGCCACATCATCCGGCATGCCTGTCTGAGAAGTGCAGGACAAGCCGGCCTGAGGGTCTCCTCTGGAGCACAGGGAGAGCCCGTCCTGAGCAGCCACGGCCCAGGAGCGACCACCTCAGACAGCGTTCTGCGGCTGTGGGCAAATGCCTGACTTCCTGGTATCTGTCAAATGGGAGGTGGGGCAGCTCTCCACTCTCAGGGGTCACTCAGGGACCGAGGTGCCCAGTAGATATTAGTCATGACTCCCACTGTGAAAAAAATGATGAGAGCAATAATGGAGCGCCGACTGGTGCCAGGTCCCAGGCAGGCACTGCACAGGGCAGAGCAGGAGTGGGGTGAGGGGGGCTTGTAGGGTGAAATGCTGGCTGCGCACCACCAAGTGCTGGGCTGGCTGACAGGTCCTTACTGAAGCCCCCCGCCCACCACCTCTAAGGAACGGCCAAGGCCCTTCCCTCTCCTCCCAGGGTGCGGGGGCCATGGGCGGTGCCGGAGGGAACCCAGCGAGGGGCAGACGGCCAGACAGTTACCCCAGCTGCGCCGGGAGCCCCCCTTTGCTCCTATTCGGAGCACCTGACTCACCTTAATTATAGGTCCGCGGCACGTCGGGGCGCGCCGGGGACGCCCGAGATAGTCCGGAAGCACCGGCTCCGGGGGCGACCGGACATCCCGGGCAGCCAGGTGCGCCTTCACCGCCCACCGGCACCTCCCCACCCCGACCAGCGGAGCTCCCCGCAGCGCCCCCTTCTTCCGCCAGGGGCCCTCTGGCTGGCCTGGGGGCGCCCGCAGCCTGCCCGGGTCACGTGTCCCGGGTCTGGGGTCCGAATTGTGTGTGTGTGTGTGTGTGTGTGTGTGTGTGGCGGGGGCGGGGAGGGGGGCGCACGCGGGGGGGGGGGGCGCACGATTGGGGGGGCGCACGCGGGGCGGGGAACTGGCCGGCGGTCCGAGCCGGCCTCCCGCCCTGGGCGGGGATGCCCCGCGGAGCCTGCAGCGCCGCGCCCACGCGCTCACCACAGCCGCCCACGCCTCCTCCGACTCCAATGTATATTTAGCCTCTTTATCAAATGTTTGCAGTGAACCGTGCGAACCGCCTAATAGCGGCTGGAAGTGAAACTCGATTCCCGGACAGAAAGCAGCATGTGACCGCGCCTGAGCTGCAAGGATCGCCGACAGGGGCAGGTGCTGGAGCCCCCACGCGCCCGGCCTCCGGAGTGAGGTCCCCTCTCCCGCCGAGCATCCGAAACCGCCTTCCCACTTAGCCCCCTTCTCCAGAGATGAGGACGCCAGAGTCTGAAACGGGGAGGGGTGTCGGGGAGAGGTGCCAGGGCTGGGAAGTCCACGCGTGCGTGGGTTCTCATCCAAGTTGGTGACCTCTTGGTCAAGACAGTCCAAGGTCTAGGAAACAGCTTCTAGGGATCTATTTCTGCCAGTTTCTTCTGAGGATCCGGGGGGAGGGTGGGGCGGGCTGGGTTGGGGGTCCCTGTCCCACCCCAGGGCAGGCCTTGGTGCGCCAACGCGCGTCGTGCCCCGAGTCTCCCCCCAAAACGGCTGTCGCGCGGCTGCACAAGTTTGTGCCACCCTCGCGCAGCCGCTGTTGTCGTGGTCGCTATGACGACGCGCCGCGGTTTTATTTTTAATAGCGGCCAGCGATTAGAAGGATGCCTGCGCCGCCCCCCCGCAGATCTCCAGTCCCGGTGGTGGATGCACCCAGGCCTGCCCCTCTCCCCGCCTAGCTTTGGTTGGCGCTCCCGTAGAAGGCGCCCCCCACCCCCGTTTCCGCGTTCCCAGATCTCCTCCCCTCCGCCCCAAACTCGAACCGAGAGCCCCTGAATTGCCAGGCCGGGATGGGGCACAGAGGGAATCACCCTTCGAGGTTTGCTCAGAGGTGGCGGGACACCCAGGAACCAGCGAGCCTCTGTACAGAGGTTAGAGCCGGAAGGGCCCCTGCCCCCACCCCCCCTGCAATACAAGGTGACCTTTCCTCTTTCATTACCACACCCACTATCAAACCGAGTCCTTTCACCCCAAAGAAGTGTCCTCGGGTCCCCTCTGCCTGCGAGGAATCCGAGGCTCAACCAGACGTGCTGCAGTCAGCAATCAGGATGAGTGAGCCACGGAGGGCTCTGCTCGGGGTGCAGCCTGAGTACTGGCAGTGTGCTTTTGGCGGCCGTCCAGAAACCGTCCAGTGGTCTCCCTCCGAAGCAATGGAGGTCCACCTGGGTGGACAAGGGCTGGCTCAAACGTGCTTTTAAACGATCTGCCTCGGTCATCCTTCATCCTGACCCCTGAAAGCGCGCTTGAGGGGGGAGGTCGCAGGTGGGGCTACGGTAGACGAGGCAGGTGCGTTGGCGGGCTGCAGGTGTGTGGAGGCCAGTGGAAGAGCGCTGGTAGCCCCGGCCCATTGGTAATCGCAGGAGGGGCCCACCCCTCCCCCCAGGAATTTGGGGGAAGGCGAGCGCCCCCCAAGCGCCCACTGGACTCCGCCTTTGAAATGCCAGAGCCGATGGAGCCGAGGATGAAAGACCGCCTGCGGGGCTGCGCCTTTACTGCCTTTGGCGGGAGGGCGGCCGCGGCGGGCAAGGGCCTAATCCACAGGATGGGGGCGTGGGGGTGGAGGGCTAGGGCAGGCGGAATTCTCCTTCGGCCGCCCACCGCTCCGCAGTCTCCTCGCCTCTAACGGCCTCGCCGTCTAGGTTCGGGGTCGCTTGGCACGTCACCCCTTTAGCCGATACCGGGGCTCGTCCGCCCCCTCGAGGGACCCGCCGCCGGGGTGCGATTCCGCCAGGTCTAGGCAGGCGGAATCTACCCAGCCCGGCGCATCGCCCTTTGGTGGCGGGGGAGCCGTCTGGCCCAGTTCAGGCCTCGGCCTCCCTCGCGTCTCTCCCCCGCATCGCTCTGTGCGGCGCCGCGGCCGGAGGTGGCGCTCTGTGCGCCCAGCGGATCCCGGCGCGGGAGGCTCAGACTCCCGGGTGCCTCATGAGCGGCTCTTTTCTTTTCCTTGCCTTCCAACCCCTCGAGTTCCCGGCTCAGGCCGCCGCCCGGCTTTCCACGAGGCAGCGGGGACTTGGAGGATGAGGGGTCCCAGGGTGGGGACGAGGCACGCTGCAGCCCCCTCCTCCGACCTGGGCGCTCTCCCCTCGTGGACTGTGGGTGGAGGCTCCTCAGTCAGACGCCCCAGTCATCGGATTCTGGGCGGGGGCGCGTGGCAGCCGCCAGGTGAGTGCCCCAGACGCACCCCTAAACCCGCCCCACCTCTCACTAGAGACTCACTCCCCCTCCTTTTATGGAGAGGGGGAGGCAGGGGCCCATGATCCAAACCGTGGAAAGAAGCCGGAGCGCCGGGGCGGGGGGCGGGAGGCGGGGGCCGGCTCGCTTTTGCCCTTTTTGGCGTAGCAGTTCTGGGCGCTGCCCTCTGCCGCCGCTGGGGCCCGAGAGAGGCGAGCCGGCGACGGCGGCACTTCTGCGGCGGCCTCCTCCCCTCCCCGTCCGGTGCTGCAGGATTGCAGCTGGCACTGGAGGGTGGGCAAGCTCGAGGGAGGGGTGCGCGGGGAGCCCCGGCGGCAGTGCTCGGGGCCGGGAGCGGGGCCTTGATGGATTTTACTGCCTGCGTGAGCGCGTGTGTGTGCTCACTGCGGAGGCGGCGGCGGCGGCGGCGGCGGCGGCCGGGCCCTGCCCGGCCCGTGCGTCCCCCGCACGCTTCCGAGGTGCGGGTCGTGGGCCCGGAATCCGGGGGAGGCGAGGGGGAGGGGGCGGGGGAGGGGCGCGGCGGCGGCGGCGGCGCTATAACCCCCTCCCCGCCGCCGGCCGGCTCCACACGCGCGCCCTGCGGAGCCCGCACAACTCCGGCGAGCCGGGCCTCCCCGCGCCCCTCCTCCTCTCCTGCCGGCGGCGGCGGCGGCGGCGGCTCGGCCCTGCGCCCGCCCTCAGGCCCGCGCGGCGAGGCCCCG
>NW_021703769.1:85789544-85851483 GCF_005190385.1 Monodon monoceros
CGCGCCGTGCCCGGCCGGGCGGCGGCGACTAGAGGAGGCCGGAGGCGAGCGCGGGGCCGGCGGCGGGCGCGCAGGGCCGCCCGCAGCCCGCAGGGAGAGCGCGAGCCCGCGCCGGGCCTGGCCGGGTGTCCAGACAGGTGATGGGTGGTGCGGCGGCAGCGGCTCCAGCCTCGCTCCGGGGTCCCTTTCGGGGCTGACGCCCGCAAATATGCAGAATTACCGGCCTGGTCGCTCCTAGAGCCAGCGCCGGGGAGCGAGCGCGGCGGCGGCCAGCACCGGGAACGCACCAAGGAAGAGGCCCAGCCCCCGCCCTCCGCCCCTTCCGTCCCCACCCCCTACCCGGCGGCCCAGGAGGCTCCCGGCGCGGCGGGCGCGGCGAGCGCGCACTCCCTGCTCCTCCTCCTCGGTGGCGCTGCCTGCCTCTCCGCACTCGCTGCTCGCGCCTGGCGCGCTCCGTCGGCTCCCTGCTCTCCGCGCCACCCTCCTCCGGGCCGCGCTCCCTGAGGGATGGTACTGAATCTCGCCGCCACAGGAGCCCGGCTGGAGCGCCCGCCCCGCGGCCTCGCCACCCCGCCGAGCCGCCAGCGCCTCGGGACGCGATGAGGACCTGGGCTTGTTTGCTGCTCCTCGGCTGCGGATACCTCGCCAGTGCCCTGGCCGAGGTGGGTGCCACCCCCGCGCCCCGTCCTCTCTCCGACTCCCCCTGCGCACGCCCCCTGCGGCCGCTCGCGGGCCGAGGAGCCCGGGCTCTGGGGCTCTGCAGAGCGCATTTTGATTTCTGCTAGCGTGGTCGATTTTTAAATTTTCCCAACTGGGTTCTATTTTCTGCCATGCCTAAGTGTGTCTGGTGAGTTTCCAGCGTGTTGCGTCGCTCTGCCGTGGAGGGACGGAGTGGCGGCTGGATGGACGAGTGGGGAGAAACTTCGGGGGGCGCGGGCTCCTTTCCGAGGAGGGAAACCCGGGGCGCGGCGGACAATGCAGCATCGGGGTGCGGGGAGCGCGGAAGGGGGTGTGTGTGTGAGCCAGCGGAGTCAGGGAAGGTAGAAGAGCCGCCGACAGACAGGTAGGGGCGGTTGCGGCGGGAGCCCCCGGCAGGCAGGGTGGGCAGCGCGGAGCCGCAGACCCAGGTTCCCGGTCCCCATGCCCGGAGGGGCGGCTGGGCCAGCGCAGTCCCGCCCGCCCGGGGCCTGCTTACAGGTGGCTTAGCGAGGCGAGCCGGGGCCGGGCCAGGCGCCCTCGCCCTCCCACCGCCCGCGTCCCCACCCTCAGCCCCCAATCTCGAATTCCGAATCCCCGGGAGCTCTGCTGTGATGAATGACTTTCTACGCCCCGTCGTGGGAACTTAGTGCTTGAGACCCCCCAGCTACCCGCGACTCCCTTTAAAAAGCAGGAAGGAGCGGGGTTGGCGGGGGGTGGGGTGGGGGGGTGGGGAGGCCGAGTGGTGGGGGTGGTCTGGGCTGGGACCCGGAGCTGTGAGAGGTAGATATTAACCCTTAAGTTCCCTGGCAGCCCCTCCCAGCCGCGGCTGGATTTGGGGCGTCTTAGTCGGCGCTAGGGCCGCGGCTGGGCCGGATCCCGGGGTGGGGCGAGTGTGTGTGTGTGTGTGCGTGCGCGTGTGTGCAGACGAGAGACCCTCTCCCCCGCAGGTTCGGCCCGGGATTCTGGGTGTGAAATTTAAGCCCCAGGGTGGATTAAAGTGTTAGGGCTGCCGTGACTTTCGTCGCCCATCCGTGACGCATTTCAACTTGATCTTCCTAGATGTTGATTTCACTGTTAGATCAGCAACTCCCTGGGCCCCTCTCTGCCCCAGACCTCTTGTAACCGACACCCCGGGGCGGAGGGGCCGAGTGTTTTTTTTTTTTTAATTTAATGGTGGGGAGCGCTTTCTTTTTGCAAAGGGCAGACATGGCTGGGGACGGAGAAATGGGGGTCTCACCCAGCCCCACCCCGGCCTCAGGCTCCAGGGCCCGGGCTGGGGGTCGGGCGGCCTGCGTGCGAGGCGCCCGCGCGCGCTGGGGCGGGGCAACCTCGGTCCGGGGACCAGGCGCTCTGGGCGGCCCGGGGCGCTGACCTTGTTGCTCTGCTTGCAGGAAGCCGAGATCCCCCGCGAGGTCATTGAGAGGCTGGCGCACAGTCAGATACACAGCATCCGGGACCTCCAGCGACTCCTGGAGATAGACTCCGTAGGTAAATCGCGCCCCTTCCCTCGGCGCGCTGGGAGGGCGCGGGCGGCGGGCAGGCGGGCAGGCGGTATGTGCGCCCCGCGCCGCCTCCCGCGTCCGGGCCGGGCCGGGCGCCGAGCAGGAGAGCACCGAAAGGTCAGAATCCAATCCCGGGCCATAAAAGCCCAGGCGGATGAGTCAGGAGTTTCTCTTCCAATCACCACTTTCTCTCCCGGCGGCGGCCGAGGGCTGCTCGCTCGCCCAGGGATTGTTTTTGCACTTAAGGAAAATGCCCAGTGTGTCACAGAAAGTTCAGCCGCATAGAGGGCGCCGGCGCCCCGGCCAGGTGTGCGGCCCAGGCCCCGGGCGCCGGTCGGGTAGGCGTGCACCGGTGTCCCCCGGCTGGGCCCCTTTGTCATCCCCGCGAACTTGCCCCGCTCCTGACGTGGGGCTGGGCCTTTGTGGTTGTAGGAGGCCCTTGTCTTTCTGTTTTCATGAGCCAATAAAAAGGCGCGCCTTGGACACATCTGCTGTTTGGGGACTATTTTGGGGCTCCCCCTCAGACTCTGGAGCTGAAACACTTTACAAAACAGTTTCTTCGACAAGAGGACCCTGAAGCTCTTTTGAGTGGCAGTGGCAGGGTACTGGCCCCAGGTGGGCAAAGGTGGTGAGGGGCCCAGGTTGGCTGGGCCGGGAGCCCGATGATGTTGGGTGGTTGCACTTGGGTGTGGACCAGAGGGAGGCCCTTCCTAGAGGACAAGGATTCTGGCCCACGTTTTTGTGGCAGGAGCTCCAGTGTGAGTTAGCTGGGGAGATGCTCAAATCGGAGAGCTTACTGTTGACGGGATTAAAAGAGTTCCCCAATGAACTTGTCAGATGGAGCCGCTGAAGCCAGTAGGAGTCGGTTGGAAGAATTTTACGTGAAATGAAGATTTTTCTCTCACTGCAAACTACTCTGAAAAAGGGGGGCGGCGGGGGAATTAAGTAAAATCACATGGTCTAGTCATTTGGAAATTTGTACCTAATTATGGTGGTGGAGAGGCCTGAACTATTTTCATTTCATGCCAAAACCATTTTCCAGCGAGGGCGATGGTTTCTGTAGTTTCTTGACCCAGGAAATCCTTTGGGTGATCCTTATCAGGAAGGGGGTAGAATTTCACTTGGAGATCAGAGTTGGGCCAGGGGGGGATTTTGATCTGGGCTCCTTGATGTGTAACCCTGGGGGGAAGGATTTGGCTTTGGTGAGCCCAGGAAAACACTTGCCTGCGTTCTGCTGCTCCCTGATGGACTGGGGAAAGTGGGGAGACTGGCTCCCAGAGAGGTTTTTTTCTGGCTGGCAGAAGAGAGGCCTGGGAAAGGCTGGGCCTCCTTGCAGGACCAGCTTTGGGTTGCCATTGGGAAATGGGCCATTCACTTTCTGCTGGGGCCATTCTTATTCTGGTCACCGCAGCCACGCCTCTCCCCCACCCCCCACCCATGAATGCTTTTAGCATTGCAGCTCTGGGGTCACGCTGATAGCGTTCCTGACCTGGGGGCTTCTGGGTCCACCGCCTCCTTGGAGGGTCCAAACAGAAAAAGTAAGGGTGCACCAGCCGGTTCTCCAGGCTGGTTTCAAATTGCCCCCTTATAAAAGCCCCCGGGAGCCCGGCTCCCTCCTGCCCCAGGGGGTGGAGAGAGTGGATCACCTCCCCCCCCCACCCCGTCAGAAGATCTGGGGTCTGAGAGTGGGACTCCTAGTGCCTGGGAAACTTTGGGGGTGAGAACATTGGAGGGGCCTCAGGGTCTCCCTTGCTCAGCAGCCATGCCCCTCTGGGACCCTTTGTGATACAAACCCCAAAGTGGGTCTCCTTCATCCTGGTCAGTCCCCCTTTCACAGATATGGAAGCTCTGACCTGAGCTGTTTGCTTCTATAGCTTGTTTTGCGGGGTTGTCGGGGGGGTGTCTCTTCCCCGACTTCTGTTTCCGTTCAACGTGAAGAGTAGAAACGGAGCTGGCTGCTAGGAAAGAAAGGTTGCAAACAGCTGTGGGGTCATTTCTTGGAGGATTAAGCTGCCCTCCAGGCCCAGGACTCCCCACCAGGTCCGGTCAGAGGCCGGTCTGGGGTCAGTGAGGAGGGGGCTAGGTGCGGAGGAGACCCGTTGTTCTGGGTGTCCTTACTCTTCTTTGTAACTCTGAAGGGGTCTCTTTCAGGCTGATGCCCAGGAAGCAGAAAAGAGGCTCCTTTAACAGAGTGGCTCCTCCCAAGTGGGCGGGGCTGTATGATTGGCAGGTGGGGGCGTGGCCTCCTCCCTGTAGCCGGACCTTGTTCCCATTTTACAGGTGAGGAGCTGCGCTGGAGGCCCCGAGGCGGTGGATTCCTGTGCCAGCGCCTGCGAGTTGCAAGCGTGCACGAGGACCGGGCAGTTGGTTTTTCACGTGTGGCCTTTGGGTGGAGAGACCAGCATGTGGTCTTCTAATGGCCAGTAGCGTGAAGTTTGTGGCCTGTGTGTCGGGTGTGCTGAGAGCAGGCCATTCAGCGGAGCTGTGGCGGGAGCTGGGAGCTTTGTTCTCTGAGCAGCCTGGCCCAGCGCCCGTGGTCATTGAGTAACCGATACATAAATATCCCGTCTCGGCCATTAACGCTCCTCCAGGACTGATGGCTGGAGGACGGCTCCCCATCCTTTGGACATGTGTGCATAACAGACAAAAGGGAAAGCCGTTGATTAACTGTTCTGAGAGCAGTTTTAGGGCATGATTCACGCGTGGCCTTCTCTTGGGAGTCCCCACTAGTTGCATCTCGACCTGCGTAAATCAGAGGGCTGCCTCCGCGTCAGCGGGTCCGAGCTGGGCTTCCAGACCACCCATCTCGATGGGGCAGTGGCTGAGCTTGTCTGACCGGGAGCTCTTTCTACTCCTGACTGAGATCGAGTCCCTGGTTCAGGTTTCAGGACAGTCGATGGACTGGGAGGAGGCTGTGTCTTCTCTGCTCATTTTGGGGGGCGAGAGGCCTGGGCGGAAGGTGGTCTGGGTCTGGCCACGGGCCCGCGGGGTCTCCTGCCGGCCACTGGCCTTGCTTGTCCTTCCACATCTCAGGCCTCAGTTTCCTCCGCGGTGAAGAAGTGGCAGCACCTACTGCACACGGGGTGCTTGGACATCCCAGGAGGCGGCTGTCGCCTGGCTAGAGTGAGGCGCGGGGGTGCAGCCCGGGTTGCTGCTGTTCCATTTTCTCTTAGAAGCTCAGGATGGACCAGCTGCTTCTGGGTTTGGCGATGGCAAGATGGCCACCACCAGGACATGACTCATAATGTCACTTTTTCATGAAAAAATGTTTCTTGTAACAGTTGGTTGATGGGAAATTCTTACTGCATGAGTAGTTCTGTTCTGATCTTATTTTGGGTCTCAAAAAAAATTAGTGGCAGTGGAACATTGAGTCATTTTGAGGGAAGAGCTGGGTTCTCCCGGACGCCGGCATTCAAGGCAGGCGTGTCTTCTGCATTCCCACCGCGTATGCCCCGTTTGCGCTCCGTTTCCGATGAGTGCAGGTTCCGGACTTGTGGGTGTGTGGACAGTCTCCAAGGCCTAGGTGGGCCGGGCACCGAGGAGGGGGCCTCTGGTCTGAGCTGGTGGCCAGGATACCACTGGAGCTTCTTGGGGTGGGGGGGTGGCAAGAGGGGGAACCTTTGTGCAGCTGCTGACTATTGGGGTGTGCCTTCTCGGGACCTGTTGCCCCTGGGTATCTATGGGGGAGGCAGTGACAGAAAGGAGAAGTGGGAAGATCCCCCAGTGGGTCTGGAGGCCAGGGTGGGGAGGTCAAGTGGGACCCACTTCATCCAGGTGCAGGCGCTGTCCTTGGGCTGGGTCAGGCCAGATGGCAGGTGGCAGGACTGTGTCTCTTGCACCCCCTTTCTGGGGGCCCTGGGGACAGAGAGGGTGGTGGTGTGCGTACCGAGGGGACTGTAGCCAGTCCGGGGGACTAGGCCCAGCTGTGACCTTGGCTCTGAGGCCGCTGCTCTGCAGGCCTTAGATACTTGGATGGCAAAGCACTTTCCTTCCTGAAAGCTGTGTCCCCCCGACAGGCACCCAGACTCCTGACTCCCCACTCCCGGTTCTCGTGTCCTCCTCCTCCTCGCAGTGGGCTAAGTTCAGGGACCAGTGGGGCCTGGCTGAGGCCCAGTCTGGCCTTGCTTCCGACGCCCCTCGAAGGCCAGGATGCTCATCGAGGGTTGGTTTAAGTGAGGGCAGTGGGGGAGGAGACACGTGCAGTGCACAGGTCGCGGCAGCAGCCCCTGTTGGTCCTCGGTCTAGCCCGCTGTCCAGCCCGCTGTCCAAGGTCCCCTGTCCAGCTGGCAGCAGCAGGCCTGTCGGCCCTGGTCTCCTGGGCAGGGAGGGCTGGCCTCGGGTGCCTCCTTACCTGGTTCAGCCCTCACCTGCGCTTCCTTGAGGAGGAGCCGTGGGGCAGGCCGGCTGCAGCCCCTTCCCCACTGGCCTGCGGCTTCGGCTTCGTGGTGACGTGTGTTGGGGACCTCGTGTCAGCTGCGCGGGGCTGGGTGGGACATTGCTAGCAGTTGGGAGTCTCGTCCTGTGCACATCTTGAAGCCCCCCTTGTGGGTGTGGAGGGACCCCCGTCTGGTCTGGGGAGGGACGTGCTGCTGGACAGACCCTGGGTGCCCAGGTGTGGGCGGCCGGTCGCTATCTCCTGTTTCTACCTGCAGGGGCCGAGGAGCCTTTGGAGACCAGCCTGAGAGCCCACGGGGGCCGTGGCGCCAAGCATGCGCTGGAGAAGCGGCCTGTGCCCATTCGGAGGAAAAGAAGCATCGGTGAGCCCCAGGACTGCTGGGCCGGTGGGGGGCTGCGGGAGGGGCTCTGGGGCCTGCCCTCTCCCCCATTCCCCCAACCGTGGCCTCGGGGGATCCGTCCCTTCTCTCCTCTGTAAAACAAAGGCACAGCCTGCTCAGGGTCCCGTGTGCGTCCCTCCTCCCTGCTCATTGCTGCAGGCCTGGCCTGGGCCGAGAGTTTCCAGGAGGGGGGAGCCGTCATAAATTCCTGAAGTGCCCGGTCTTGTTGGGGCCTGCGCTGGAGACAGCCTCGCTGGAAGACGGGTCGTGTTTAATTCCCAGCTCGTAACGTGGAGCTCACTGTGCTCCCAGCTGCGCTGCAGAGCAGTGGGGACGGCCGTGCTGGGCCTGGTGGGCCCTTCCCAGGGCCCCAAGCCCACTCAGACCTGGCCCCCCGGCCCCCATGCAGGGTTTGTTCCCTCTCGCAGAGCAACCCCGGGTCCGCCTGGTCCCTTTAGGAGTGATTAGCTGGTGGGGGTCTCCTGGGGCCTCAGGCTCAGCCTTGAGGGAAGATCTTGCCCCAGGGGCGCAGCTGGGTCCCGACTGCTGCCCATCCCCCGTGTGACCTTGGGCATGTGACTCCCTCTGTCCGAGCTTTATTTCCTCCAAGAATATGGATTTTATAGCTTTTACCTTTGGGCGTGGTGTGTGGGTAAATGATCCCTAGCTGAGGCCAGCGGGCCCTCCCCGGATGGCGTTTGCCGCTGTGAACGTATATTCCCGTCTCCAAGGCCAGGTGCTCTGGTAGGGCTGCAGGATCCTCGATGGAGGCCTGTTCTGCTGCAGGTGAAAGGAGTGCCTGTGAGCAGAGCTAGGGCTGGATGAAGGTCCCTGGCCCTGGCTCCACCTCTGGCCCTGCCTGGCTGGACTCCCCAGGCCCCTCTAGCCGGTGGGCGCTGTGCGTGGAGCCCCTTCCCCCCCAGCACCCAGCCCTCTTGACTCGGTGGCTCGTCCCTGGAGGCCACTGAGGATGTACATGGTGGGGGCATCTGAGACACCGCCCCCCCCCCGCCCCCCTGCCCCCTGGCACTGGGGTGAAGGCGGCTGTCCCTGCTCCGTGCTGGCTGCAGGGGTTGTGTGAGCCCCCGGGGTGTTGGGGGATTTTCAGCCCTCCGCCTCCAGGGTGGGCTCCCCACAGCCCCCTTCCCCAGGGTCTCCCCTCCTGGCCCTCAAGCCCCTGCTCATCTCTGGGCCAGTCAGGTGCACCCGTTGGGGCCTGGGGTCTGTCTGCCTCTGCTGGACCGGGGGCTGTGTGACAGGCCCTGTTGGAGGAAGCTGTGGCCCATGGGGATGCTCCTGCCTGGGCGCCTGGGAGCTGCCGCAGCCCTGGGGCTTCCAGAACATTCACCGGGCTCTTGCCTCTGCAGAGGAAGCCATCCCCGCAGTCTGCAAGACCAGGACGGTCATTTATGAGATACCTCGGAGCCAGGTGGACCCCACGTCTGCCAACTTTCTGATCTGGCCCCCGTGCGTGGAGGTGAAGCGCTGTACCGGCTGCTGCAACACCAGCAGTGTCAAGTGCCAACCATCCCGCGTCCACCACCGGAGTGTCAAGGTGAGCTCGGCGTGTCCCCCGGCCCCAGGGGTAGCCCCACCCAGCTGGGCGGCCGGGCATGCTGGTGAGCCGGAGGATGCTCCCGTTTCTCTGACGGGCACACCGAGGCGGGGGGGTGGAGCCGGGGCTTGGGTCATGGTCGGTCACGCGAAGCAAGTTTGGATCTCGTGACGCAGTTGTTTGCCTCACTAACGGGTCTTGCGAGGTGTCCAGCCACTTAGCTGGGAGCTGCCTGACGTCTCCTCCAGGCCCTGGAGAGGTCTCACGGGCACTTTAGTGGGGGCTATGGTGCACGGCAAGGGGCTGGTGGTCCCCTCAGGGCCTCACCCTGCTGGAGACAGGAAGGGAGTGCTGGGGTGGGACCTGGTGGCGGGGGAGGCTGGGGGTCGGGGGGGCTCAGGCGAGGGGCCAGGCGCTCTGCCTGCCATGCTGGACCTCCGTCCCCGTCTGAAATCTGGGAGGGTGCCCCCGTTCCACTGGACGTGTGTGTCAGTGGAGTGCTAGCCAGAAGGGTCCTTCTGGGGGTGCTGAGGTGCTGGGGGCCAGGCCGCACCCCTGTTGCGGGGGGTGTACTCTTGCTTGGAGACCCACAGGCCCCATGGCTTGGGTTGGATGTCCTCGCCGCCCTCCTGGGGCCCCTGAGAGCCAGCACATGGCCAGTGCTTGCCATGAAGCCCTCTCCCAGGCAGGGGGCTGGCCGTGATGACCTCTGAGGGCAGCACCGGGGGCATGCACAAAGGTCAGGCTCACATGACACGTCCAGGAGCTCCTCCGCTGAGTCCTGGGGAAGATTCTGCTTCCTCGGGTCACTGGGCAGCCAAACTGGGGCCTGGCTTTTGGCCCAGTGGCTGGAAGCCTTTCCCGGCCTTGGCCTGCTCCCCTCTGGCTGCACTGGCCTCCCATGTGGAATGGGTCTGAGGCGCTGGGACTCAGGCTCTGGGACTGTGGAACTCCCGTGGGGGCAGCTGGCCTTGCTATTTGGAGGCAAGGTTCCCTGCTTCTGGGTGTCAGTCTTTCTCTTTTCCAACGGGCAGGGTTGGAGGGAGGCTTCTAGACTGTCTCCTGGCTTCTCCAAAGTGTGGCTGAGGCTGGAGAATTCTGGGGGTGGTTCCTGTCTAGAGGAGGGGCTGTCCCCCCGCCCCCCGGCCCCCCCCGCCGGAAGCTGGCTCTGGGTGGGTCATGATTCCACGTGACCCTGGGGGCGTGGACTTGGCACCTTCCACGAGGAGCAGCCCCGCCCCCTCTCAGCTGGGCCTACAGTGGCAGGGGGTCCATCTTTCCCGGAATGAGGCGTTCGCTTGTGGGGTGCAGTAGAATTCATTTCTCCGCTAGGAATGATTTCAGATCCCCTGTGAGTCAGTGAGTCTAGGCCTGTCAAGCCGGCCGCTGGCCCCCGAGTGAGGTGCGGGGTTATGGACCCTGTAGCTGGCACGTGAGAAGCACTTTAGACTTGTAACTGGGACTTCACTTGACCTTGGGGACTTGGTTCTCTGCGTGCTTTGGGTGTTGAGTAAGCAAATTCTGCGGCCTGCTGCCCCACGGTCTCAGGCAGATGCTCCCCTTGGGGCCGAGTTGCCCCTGGAGTGCTTGCCTGGGGCGCCGGCTTCCGCCTCAGGGCTCCAGACTCGGGCAGTAGGGCCCCCAGCCCAGCACTGCATCCCCGCTTCCCCCGCTGCTGCCTCTTCCTCAGTTAAAGGAGGAAACTGAGGTCTAACCGCCCTGCCTGTGGGGTCTCTGCCGCCAGCCCGGCCAGCCCGCCTCTGCTTCCTTGGGTCTGCGGGTCCTCACTTGTGGCGTGTTGGAGGGGTCTTATGAGCCCCAAGAAGCTGGGTAACTGAGGTCTTTCTCTCTTGGGCATGGGGGTGGGGTGCCCAAGATTAGATTGTCCTGCAGGTGGGCTCTGGGGCCTGTCCTTAGGGCGTGAGACAGGGGCTTGGAGGCACAGGGGAGCGGGAAGGGAGTGGGGCTCTCTGCTTGGGGGCTCTAGCCTTTGGGGATCCCCCACTGCTCCCACCCCGGCTTCCCGCAGTGTGAGGACCAGGGCGTGTCTGGTCCTGGGATGGGCATTAACCCCGCCTCTCTGCCCTGGTCTACCCTGAGGGCGGGTGGGTGTGCAGAGCTCCTCGGGGATCCTAGCGGCACAGTGGGTGAGGATGGGTGGTCCATCTCTGCTTGGGCACAGGCCCGGGGCTCCCCCATGGGCCTCCGTCTGCCCAGAGGGCTCAGTCCTGCAGCCAGGGGCCAGGCAGCCTGGCTCCACGTCGGGGGCCCTGCCCCCCTCAGACCCGGTCCCCTTCCTCCGTCTCCTTCTTCAGGGAAGGCATCCCCTCCCTGCCAACCCATCCGAAGGTTGGCAGGAAAACATCCAGCCCCAGACACTGGGGGTTCTGGCAGAGAGGAGACAGAGGCCAGTGGGAACAGGAGGCCCCTTGTGGGGGCTGGCCTGGCCCCCCAGCCTGTCCAGGAGCCCTTCCTGTTCCATTCGGGGTTGAGGCCGAGCAGGGAGGGGGCCCCTGGGAACCCCAGGCTGGGTGCGGTGTGATGGCTGCTGGGGGTCGGTAGGGATGACGCCCTCCGGGTCGTGCACGGTCAGAGGTGCCCCTTATTGAAGGGAGGTAACGGTGAGGTCGGGAGTGGCTGCCCTCCTGAGGCCCAGGTGGCCGAATGGCGCAATGTGTCCTCAGCTGAAGGCAGCCCCCAGGCCCTGGGTCAGGACATGCTGGGGTCGATGGCCGCCCCCCAGCTCCCCACCGTGACCTCCATGAGGCTTTTTGTGCCCACAGCTCGATGGCGGCCTTGGACCTCCAGGGCCTGCCCTCGGGGTGGCATCTGGAGCGGGCCCCGGCACCCCTGCAGACCCTCCAGCGTTGCCAGGTGGGCAGGGGTCCCGGGGGCCGACTCCCTTGCCCTCTGCTCAATGTGGTCAGCGCTTGGTGTCTTCCCCGCAGTGCAGACCCCGGGATGGGCTGGCAGTGGCTCGGGGTGAAGGAGCAGCTCTGAGTAGCCATGTCCCCACCTACGGGCGAGCCTCCGGACTCTCACACGGTGGAAGTGTGGGGCTGCATTTGCTTTCAGGGCAGCCCATGGGCCAGGCCTCCAGAAGCTTGGACCCAGCTCTGTGGTCATGCCCAGGGTGGTTGTCTGCAGCTCTGCTTTGCTAGACCTCAGGCTTCTGGAAAGTGGGTCTGGCGTGTCCACCTGGGATGTCCAGTAATGGGTCTCTGCTCCCAGTATTGGACTGGGGGGTCGCTTTGGGTGGGAGGTCCCAGCTGGGGCCCCATTAGCCATTGCTGTTTGGGGAGCTAGTTTGGGGCTTTGGGGGGAAAGCAGTGGCAGTGGCAGTGAGTCTCAGGTAAAGGGCCCCTGAGTCCCTCCCCTCTGGTGGGTAGGGATGCCCTACCCTTGCCCGGGGGGGAGCCCTAGCCGTCAGGGAGGCCAGCACCTTGGAAGGTGGGCATGCCTCTGGGGCCCTGCCCATCGGCCTCAGGCCCTGGAGCTGGGTCACTTTCTCTGTGCCATTGTGGCCCCTAAGCCGGGCCTGGAGGAGGACCACCTGCCTGTGAGCCAGGTTGAGGTCTGTGGGCCGTGACCCCAGGAGTCGGCCGTGGAGCCCCGGAGCCCTCACCCAGTAGACTCAGGGTGTCCCCCCGGCTAAGCGGTGAGCCCAGGGCCTCTGCCGGTTCCAAGTCCAGGCCTCCTTCCGGCGAAACAAGCCCTGTTCATGCTGCCCCAGTTTCCCCGTCTGTAAAACGAGCCGCTGCTGTGCCCTCTCAGGGTAGCTGTGAGTGTCGTAGACCTGGCACGTGGGGTTCAGCAGATGCTGGTGTTTATTCTGGATGGCACTCTGATAATCTGGGGGGTCCCCTGCAGGGCGTGGCTCTCCCTGGCCCTCCTGGGGGCGTCCTGCCTCATAGCAGCCCAGCTCGGGGGGCCAGTGAGCGGCAGGAACTCAAGGCCATGCTCAGAAGGGTGACGGCATTGTTGGATGGCGTCTCCTGTGGGTCTGCTCCTGGAACATGCGGGTGGGGTGTTCATGACACAGCAGCTCCGTGGTGGGGAATCTGAATGTCAGGTTTTTCAGGTGCAGCCCAGGCTCCCAAGACAAACAGCGGGAAGGAGGGGAGGGATGTGGGGCCCCAATAGGCTCCAGTATGGGTCTGGGGCCCGAGGCAATGGGATGGGGTCCCAAGGGTGTCAGCATCTTGATCTGTGGCCTTGGCTATTGTGCAGGACGCTTTTGAGAATTTAATGCTCACAGCGTGTTCTTGGGGGAAAAAATGTAGCCATTTCCTGGCCAGACAGAGGTGCCAGACCGGCCTGGAATCCTTGCATACCCAGAAGCAGGTGCCACCATAAATTCCTGTTTGTTTTTCTTTGATAAGAAAAACAAGATTTTTCTCTTAAGACCTGAGCAGCTGGTGTCGTGTGCCCTTCACCAAGGGGCCCACGGGGGACAGCGCCGCCGGACCGTGCACTGGTCCCATGGCCGGTCTGTCTTGTGGGTGGCAAGCCCGCCCCCGTGCCTGGGGCCCTGGGTCCTCGTACCTTCCCCGCAGAGGAAACCAGGGGAGGTGCCCAGAAGGTGTAGCCACGTGGCCACGCCGGGCCTGGACGGGGGTCCCCCATCTTCTGGCCTCCAGGCCCTTTGTGAAGGACTGTCCCTGGGCTGGGGGCTTCTGCTCGTGGCCCGGGGTCCCGTTCACGTTAGCCAGCTCTGGACCACGAGCCAGGCTCCCCCGGGGCCTCCACGTGCCCAGGGTGAATGCTGGGTGGGCTCTGCTCCCTTCCTGCCTGTCTCCCCGGGAGAACAGCGAGGGGTGGAGTGGGTGTCCCTGAGGGCCATCCCGGGAACTGGGACCCGGGCAAGACTGCAGGGCTGGGCCCGGCCCCACGTTGGGTGGCCGAAGGGTTCTCGTCTGGAGTCTATGACAGGCCAGAATCTGCATCCAGACCGACAGCCTCCCTGTGAGCCCTGAGGGCTGCGTGCGGGGTGGACAGGAGGGAGGGTGACACCCGAGCCGCAGACCACGAGCAGTAGCCCTGTTCCTCAGCTGCTGATAGGCAAGCACACATTGTCCCAGATGTCCCTAAAATGTGGGCGCAAACACCTTCCTTCACCCAGAGCTCCCACCTTGAGTGCATCCCTTCGGGCCTTCTCCTGGCGTGTGTGAGCCCTTTAGGTTTATTTTAAGTTAAAATAGGACCAGGGACTTCCCTGGTGGTCCAGTAGCTAAGACTCTATGCTCCCAATGCGGGGGGCCTGGGTTCGATCCCTGGTCAGGGAACTAGATCCCACGTGCCGCAACTAAGAGCCCACATGCTGCAACTAAAAGATCCTGCATGCTGTAGCTAAGACGCGGGCGCAGCCAAATAAATAAATAAATATTAAACAAAACATGGGACCAAACCGCAAATGCTGCACCGAAGCTTGTTGTTTTCTCCCCGATAGCCCTGCTTTTCCCACTGGGAGGAGCTCAGAGGTCAGCAGTCGGGCTGCTCGCACCCCGGGTGCGGCCCGGCACCTCCCCACTCCCGGGGCCGCGTGCGCTTGTCCATAGCGGGCCGCTGTCTTGGCAGGTGGCCAAGGTGGAGTACGTCAGGAAGAAGCCAAAGTTAAAAGAGGTGCAGGTGCGGCTGGAGGAGCACCTGGAATGCACGTGCGCGAGCGTCAGCCCGAGCCCCGGCCACCGGGAAGAGGAGGCGGGTAAGGGGCGCCGTCCTGCTGCTGCAGCGGAGGGTCCGGAGCCTGGCTTCTGTGGCCGCGTCCGGCGGGCTCGGTGGGTGGGGGGAGGCGGGATCGGGGGCTGTAGCCAAGGCCCGTTTACTAAGCTGCACTTGTGGCCTGGGACCTGATGGGGAGGGAGGGAGGTCTGGCCACTCTGCGGGTCCAGTCACCCACCCAGCTGGTGGGGGGAGCGGGTGAGATGTGGCCGAGGAAGGGCCCTGACCCCGGCGGGTGGTGGGCGCTGGCCGCGGCGTTGCCAGTCAGGGTCCTGGCCTCCCCCGGGGCAGCCTTTGCCCAGAGCAGCCCGGCGTCATGACCGCCGTGTTGGGCCAGCTTGAGGGGACCAGGAAGTGTCTCCGTGCCAGCGCCATCGAGTTGTTTTACAGAAAGACAAACACCCCAGGTATTTACGGCTTCAGTTTCCACCCCACAGCCCTCCCTTAGGCCCTCTCACCCTCCCTGCCCTTCTGTCAACAGGAAGGCGTAGGGAGTCAGGTAAAAAACGGAAAAGAAAAAGGTTAAAACCCACCTAACGCGGTCCACCAGGTAGGAGCCGGCCGCCGGCCATGCCGCAGTCCTGGGGTGGGAGGCGCAGTGACTGATCACTCAGCGAATCACCCCGAAGGCGAGGACGCGCCCTGATTGGCCTTGATCCGTCTGCGAGCTTCTGCTGTCTGGCTGGGCTGCGGGTCTCCGCATTCCCATCCCCAACCCCTCCCCTCCCGCTGCTCGGGACACCTGGCCCATGGCTCCCTCCTGCTCCGGGGCCCCTGCTCTGGCTTTGGTCCTTGTTGATTGGGGAGGCAAAGGCATCACACAAGCGGAGTGATCTGGGTTCCCTGAGCAGCAGTGGGGTAGCTCTGACGTTTACTCGCTGGGATCACCTCGGACAGGTTACCCACCTCCTTTGACAGATGAAAAAACTGAGGCTTAGAGGGATTACAGATGAAGATTGTTGAAGGCTGAGTAGATCCTGTCTGAAAATGCTTTGTAAACGTACAGGGCTGTTGGCTACTGTGTTGGCAGTTGTGTTTGGCTGCTAATAACATGCCAGAAACAAGGGTTGAGATAAAGTAGGGAGACCAGAGCATGTATGGCAGTCTCAGGGTATCATCAGGGACCCACTTCTTTCCAGGACTAGTGGTGTCTATCCTCAGAGTTGCCTCATGGCCCGAGATGGCTGCCAAAGCTCCAGAAATCACGTTACACTCCAGGCCTGGAAGAAAGATTATGGTGGGGACTGGGGACAATGGTGAAAGGACCCAGTGACTTTTGCTTTGATCTCATTGGCCACCTCTCTGCTGTAAGGGGGCCTGGGAAAGGTGGTCTTTCAGAGGGGCTTCCCAGGAGAAAGTGGTTGTGGGCAACCACGGAGGAGGCAGTTTTAAGCCTTCCTGGTCCTTCGTGTTGGCCTGTCTGGCTCTGCAGAGTCTGGTCCTTTCTTCTGGGCATGTGGGAGCCCATGGCATCCAAAACAAATAGTTGTGAGAGGAATTCTTGGAGACAGGTGCCCGGGAGCCCAGGCTCCAGCTGAGTGATGTGTGACTGCAGAACGCTGCGAGGTCAGGAGTTTCTGAGGCCCGCAGGTCACGTCCGTTCAGGAGGATCCTCTGGGGAGGAAAGGTCCACGTGGACAGATCTTGAAGCAGCCCCAAAACGACTGCTCCGCCTTGGCTTTTGGGTCCCCAGGGTGTGGTGCAGGGGCTGGTTTTATACCTGCCTGTGCTGCCAAGTTTATGACCACTGGGCTTAGCCTCCAGGGGCTAGCTGATGATTGATACCCCAAAGGGAGGGGCAGGCGTCCCTGCCTCCCTGCTAGCGTTCAGGCGGTGGGCATGTGGTGGTACAAGTGTTGGGATGAGCAACAGACAGGCGACGTAGGGTGGGGAAGAGCTGCTCTTAGCTCAGCTCAGTGTAGCTCTGCCTGGTCACAGAGACCCCTCTGTCTTGCTGGTGGCATCCATCCTCAGGGTTGCCTCATGGCCCAAGATGGCTGCAGGATCTCCAGAAATCACATCAAGCTGTAGGCTGGAAGAAAGAAGAAGGTGAGGAGACAGGCATAAGAACCTTTCTGGGCCTCAGTTTTCCCTATCTGTACAATGGGAGAATGGGGTTTGCTATGAAGCTGTGTACTGTGAGATCCCAAGAGCCTAGTCCCAATTCTGGTCAGGATGTTACAGAAAGGGTAATGAGGCATATTTGATTTGAAAATTTTAATAAAAGCTCTGAATCCTACGACTTGCCACGAGGCGTGTGTGTGTGTGTGTGTGTGTGTGTGCGCGCGCATGTGCGTGCGTGCACACCCCTGATTGGCTTAAATGTTTCACACAATCGACGTCACTCAGCGGTGTGTGTGCTCGTGGCCTCTCAGCGTCTGTCTCTCCCCTCTGCCTGCAGATGTGAGGTGAGGATCAGCCAGCAGCCCTTTTCCGGGACACGGATGTACATGGCGTGTTACATTCCTGAACCTACTATGTACGGTGCTTATTGCCAGCGTGGTCTTTGTTCTCCTCCGTGAAAACTGTCTCCATGCACACTCTGGAGAACAAAGAGACAGTATACGTTGTTTATGTGACATCAAAGCAAGTATTGTAGCACTCGGTGAAACAATAAGAAGCTTCCTTGTCAAAAAAAAGAGAGCAAACAAAACCACGAAACATGACAAACAAAACTCACTCACAAAAATATCTAAACATTTGCCGGAATGGAGGGACGCCCCGAGGGATGGAAGTGACAGACGTCTCGGCAGACTGGATCTCTTTCCAGGGTGGTCACAGGTGCTTTGGCCAAGGACACAGAGCCTGCTTTCTGAAGGCTGCGATCGGATGCCGCCGGGCTCTGCAGGGGCACGCAGGAGCCAGGAATGTCTCGGAAACCACATCTCCTTGCTGTAGTGTTTAAGTCTATACAGAAACCTTCCTGAGAGCCTTAAGTGGATTTTTTTTTACACCATAAAGTGATTATTAAGCTTTCCTTTCTACTCTTTGCCTAGCTTTTTTTTTTTTTTTTTTTTTTTTTTTAATTATCTCTTGGATGACATTTACACCGATAACACCAGGCTGCAGTAACAGTCAGGACGGTGGGACGGTACCTTTCCTAGCAGGATGCAAACAAATGAGATGTATTAAAATAAACATGGTATACCCACCTATGCATCATTTCCTAAATGTTTCTGCCTTCACGTGTTTCTTCCTTGCCCCACTTTACTCACTTTTTAATTTAAGCCATTTCGAGAGAACTGCGTGAACCAATCACATGCCGTCCCCAAGCCTCTTGCCCTGAGTCCCTCCCACCTGCTGCGGCCAGGCCTGGGGATGTGGCTTTCCGGAGTGGCTGCCCAGGGTTGCTCCCTGCTGCTGCCGCTGGTGTTTGGACAGAACCTAAACTCTTTATTTTTGGTAAGATGTTACGCTTTACGTGTATTCAACAGAAATTATGTGTGTGTGTTGTTTTTTTGATTTTGTTTTTTTGTAAAGGTGAAGTTTGTATTTTTGTCTAATATTACCAGTTTTATATACCTGAGAGCCTGCCATGTTTTTTTTTGAACCAAAAGGAAAAAAACAAACCCACCAACAAAATGCATACATGTGAAAAGCATTTGTGGCCACGTTTTTCTAGTTGCGTAGCCGAGTCCATGCCCTGTCTGTCACGTGGCCCATGGCCCGTGGCCCGGGTGCTGGAGCTCCCGGGTGATGACTGGGAGATGACAGCGTCCTGGGCTGGCCGGTGATCCCAGGCCTGCCCCGGGGATTCCAGAAGCTACGGGAACCGGCCAAAGGAGCTGTCCTGCTGGTGCACGTGGCCTCGCGGAGGCGGAGCCGTGCATCCCCTCAGACGCCGAGTGGACGAGGAAGACCTGACCCCACAGAGTGCGTTGACCGCGATGTCTGCGCGGGTACCGGTGGACACGGTCAGCCTTACGTCGCCCGTGGCCTACTGCTCCTGTCCTCATTGCCTCAGGGCTCCTGAGACCGTCAGGATTCCTTTGTTGCCGTGGGATCATCTCTGGTGATAGTGTCCCCGGGGTTCACCTGTTCATGGAGATTCTGTAAAGGAGCACCTTCAGCGCATCGGCAGGGTGTGGCCTTGGCTGCAGCGTGACGCCTTTCAGTGAGAGCGCGTGGGGGTGGGGGTGGGCGCAGGTGGCGTGGCCCCGGCCCCCCACAGGGGAGCGCCCCCTGTGCAGGTGCTGTGAGGGGTGCCCGCTGCCTCCAGCCCCGTGGCTGGCGCCCTGGGGCTGCGCCTGCTCGACGCTGTGCTGCGGATACGTGTCTGATGCTAGATGTATAAACGTGTGATCTGTGTATTTACGTCCCGTGAGATGCTGAGAACGCTGCTCAGTTTTTCTTTCTTTGTGCAAAGCCATCTGATGAATGGTCTGTCCATTAAAGCGATGGCGCAGAAAGGCCTGGTGTGCTTTTGGGGAGGAGGAGTGTCCCAGAAGGGGAGGAGGGCCTTGGCGGTGGTGCTGGAGGATGTCGGTGGGGGGGCTGTCACTGGGTCACACAGAACGGTGGGTCTCGGGCCAGCTCCCCGTTCCCAGATGATGGCAGAAGGCCCTGCGGCCTCAGCTCTGGTGTCTGCCCGGCGCCCGTCCAGTCCGAGGACTCCTGAGGGCCCCAGGCGAGCCTACTTGCGCCCCATCAACCACTGAGGGGTTCAGGTGGCCCCCTCGGCTGGTTCGGCTCCCTTGTCCCATGTCTGTGTGGGTGGAATTCCACTGGAAGCACTAGATAGTGGGGAGGAGAGGTTCCTCTGAGGAATCGGGGTGCCATTCAAAGATGTGGCTATACAGTGGGGTGCTGGGTGGAGCCTTAACCTGGGCCCCCAAAGCAGAGCCCAAGAAGGGCTGGGGGCAGAGAGCTTATGGGGGGGGGTCCAGGAGTGACCTTGTGCAGCGGGGAGTTGGACTTCATTTGGGGGGGCCTGTCAGAGCTGTCTGCCCAGGCTGTGCATACGATGCCTGGAGCCTCCTGCAAGGTTCCTCTTGTGGCCTTGCCGGAGGTGGGCAGGAAGTCGGGGGATGCCTGCGTGGGGCTGAGTTGGAGAGCTGGGAGGATGCTGTGGACACAGGGCTGTCTGTGGCAGCCCCAACAAAACCACGAGTGCAGGGCTGTGCCCGCAACTCGGGGACGTGTCCCAGACCCTCCACGGCCACCTGTCACCCGCACTTTCTAGCGCGCCCACCTCTATGCCACCCCAGCCCCCTGCCCTCCAAAGAAGTGGCACCCCGTCCTTCTCCACCCCCGTCCTCTCTGAGAATGAAGTATGAAACCTGGGGTGGGCCTTGGGCCCTGCCTGGCTGGGAGGTACCCCCGGCCTCTCCTCTGTGCTCTCTGCAGGCCTCATGACCCCCCACCCAGGCCTCGCCAGCTCTGTTCATTCCGTGGGGTACAAACTGCTGCTGAGTCTTGGGGCGCAGACTGGGCGGGGCAGCGCAGGTGGAGGAGCCAGTGTTTCTGGGGCTCGGTGGACAGCCGTCGTCCCGTGGGGCCCCTGGCCTGGGAAGCAGAGTGAATGCCCTGAGCGCCCCCAGGCTGGGGAGGGCTATTTATCAAGAGGTCTGTCTTCAGACCCTTCCCGGGCACTCGTGGGGGGCAGCTGGAGGTGGAGTGTGGGAACAGGCTCTGCTGGGCTCTTCCCTGCCTGGGACCACCTGGCAGTGTGACCCTCGGTGTCTCACCAGGTGATCTTGGGCGACCTTGCCGTGTGACCTTGGATGCTTCACCATGGGACCTTGGGCGACCTTGCCATGTGACCTTGGCAGGTCACTTCCCCACTCTTGGCTGGACGGCCGTGCTGGTCTCTGCGGTGAAGGGAAGGGCTTGGCCCAGAGCAGACCCTCCAGAAGGAGCCGTGGAGCCCTCTACACGGAGGAGGGGCAAGGGAGGAGCTGGTCCTCAGACCAGGGGAGCAGCCCACTGGGCCCCCCTCCTGGTGCTTCCCTAACGGGAGGGACTGAGAGCCTCCTTCCTCACCCACCTGCTGCGAGGCCGTGAGACAGAGCTTCACCTGAGCAGAGCCTGCAGAGCAGATGACGGGCCAGGAGGCTTCCCTACCGCCCTGCAGGGCTGAGCCCCCTCCAGGCCTCAGGCCACCTGCTCTGCTCACGGCTCCTTCCTGGGTCTTTCTCCTCACCAGCCTGGGACCCTGGGAGGCAGGGCTGGGGTCTGAGTCTTTTCTGGGCCCCTGAGCGCCCCTAAAGTGGGCAGCAGCCTGTTTGCTCAGAGCCCATCCCTATGTCCCTGGGGCTCTGGACCTCAGGTCAGTCACGGCTACACTGAGGGAGGAGCCCTGGGTCACCCCTGGGGTGGAGGCCGGGGCCCAGCCTGGCCTTGGGGGTGTCAGCAGCGGGCAGGAGCTGGCCGTCACCCTGCGGCCCCCACAGCCCCATGGCCGGCTGGAATCCACCCCCAGCCCCTTTGGGGCCCGGGGATGCAAAGCCTGTGGCTTCTGCAGAATAAAGCAGCGACTGTTCCAACCGGGCCCTTCAGCTGCCAAAAATGTGGAGTGTTCACTGGCCTCCGGCCTGCCGATCGGGGGGCGGCCGTCCTGGGAGGACTGCGCACCAGACACCGTCCCTGTGCGCGCCGGCTGAGGCCCCTGCCTGGCGCACTCTAGTGGTGAAGCACCCCCAGCCCGCGCCTCTGGCCCCGCGGCCCTTGCTGGCACCTGTCTCTGCCAGGCCGGCCACCTTGGGGCTCCACCAGGTGCTGCCCTGCCTGGAAGTCCCCTTGTGGCTCTGGTGTGTAGGGCGTAAGGACAGATGGAAACTCTTCTCTAGGCGGGGGACACACTGCAGGGCCCAGGCTTGGTGGGGGAGCCGCTGCCAGATAGCTCTCCCAAGGGGCCTGGCCCCCATCACCCTCACCTGGGGACCCTGGGCCCTCATCCTGATCGTCTGGGGACGAGGAACCCAGAGTGTGCAGTGGGCAGGCCCCCGCCGAGCCCCCGCCTGGCGGTCAGCCCTCCTCTGCACTTCCAGGCTCTGGGTGGCCATGCCCTCTGCAGGCTGTGGAGGCCCAGCAGGGCGCCCGGCGGAGAGGCTGGCTCAGAGCCCCCTCCCGGCTCTTCCCGCTGCGCCTCTGAGATTGCTGGGCTCACGGGCCGTGCGCGGGCCTGGTGGGTGTCATCCTGTGGCAGCTCGGGGTGCCTGGCGCCTTCCTTGGGTGTCTTGAGTGGGGGGCCTCTCTCGGGGCTGGCTAGGCACAGGTGCTGGGACCCTGGCCCTTTCTTTCTGTCTCGCTGCCCCCAGGTCCTTCCCAGTCCGTGTTCCGTCCTGCAGGCCCTCAGGAAGGGTGGGTGGGTATCCCTGTCACAGCCCCCGGACCCCGCCAGGCCCCAGGTGTCCTTGGATGCTCATGGAGAGGTTGTGGGCCTTCCCTACAGCTGCATTTCTGGAGAGAAAGAGGCAGCTGCAGACTTGCCAGGACCTGTGTTCCCAGAGGGGCGCTGCCACCTGGAGCGGGAGGCCTGCCGCCTCGTCAAGACAGAGGCTCAGCTCAGCACCACAGCCCGCCTGCGAACTCTCCCTGACCCCAGAGCCACCGTCCCTTCCTCTGCCAGTCTGTGGCCCTCCGCCCTGTCCCCCCCACCGCAGCACAGCTGGAATCAGGAGCCCGGGTCACCCACCCAGACTGCCTCCGGGGTGGGTGGACGGGCGGAAAAACCAAACCCCGAATTTTAGATGCCAAGGGCAGTGGCTGTGGCTGCTGGGTCTCTAGAGGTTCCTTCGTTCGTTTGTTCATTCGCTCATTCATTCATTTCTGTCCCAGCAGAGTGTACACCGGGGCAGCGCCCTGAGGTGTCAGAGAGGGAGGTCAGTGACCCCACACAGGGCCCCTCTCTTTTTGGCACTGCTGTCAGTGGAGGTGTTTTCTTAACTTAATTTTTGGATTGTTCATTGCTGGTGAGTATTGATCAATATGCAGTTGTGGTTTTTTTTTGTTTGTTTGTTTTTTTGCGGTACGTGGGCCTCTCACTGCTGTGGCCTCTCCCGTTGCGGAGCACAGGCTCCGGACGCGCAGGCTCAGCGGCCATGGCACACGGGCCCAGCCGCTCCGCGGCATGTGGGATCTTCCCGGACCGGGGCACGAACCCGTGTCCCCTGCATCGGCAGGCGGACTCCCGACCACTGCGCCACCAGGGAAGCCCGTGCAGTTGGTTTTTATGTGTCGATTCTGCAGCCTCGCTGCTTTGTTTCTAGCCCTAATGTTGGTGTGGGTCTTGGCATTTTCTATGTACAAGATCATGTCACCTTCAAACAGGAGTAGCTGACTGCTTTCTTCTTAATCTGGATGTGTTTTATTTCTTTTTCTTGCTGGATTGCCCTGGTGAGAAGCTCGGTACAGTGGGGAGAAGTGGGGGGAGCAGACATTGTTATCTTGCTCCTGATCTTAGGGGGAAGGTTTTAAGTTTTTCTCCATTAAATGTGGTGCCAGCCGTGGGTTCCATCCAGGGTGAGGAAGTTCCCTTCTGTTTCTAGTTTGCTGAGTGTTTATCATGAAAGGGTGTTGGATTTTTTCTGGGTGATGCTTTTTCCACATCAGTTGAGATGATCATATGTTTTTCTTTATCCTATTAATATAGTGCATATATATATGTAAAACGTTGACTGATTTTGGTGTGTTGAACCAGACTTGCATTCCTGGGATAAATCCACCTGGTCATGGGGTATAATCATTATTTTTATATGTTGTTGGATTTGGTTTGCTAATATTTTGTTGAAGATTTTTACGCCTCTACATAAAGATAGTGGTCTGTGTTTTCTTGTAATGTCTTTGGTTTTAGTATCAACACATAAAAATAATGATTCTATGAGAGTGGGTTCCTTCCTCTTATATTTTTTGGAAGAGTTTGTGAAGCACTGGTGTTAATTCTTTTTAAAAATATTTGGTAGAATTCACTAGTGAATCCATCTGGGCCTGGCCTTCTCTTGTAGAAAGATTTTGCTCATGAATCCAACCTCTTTCCTTGTTATAGACCTTCATTTTTCTTGGAGTCATTTCTTTTTGAGTCAGTTTTGGTAATTTTTCCATTTCATCTAGGTTATCTAATTCTTAGCACACAATTGTCTAGAGTGTTCCCTTATCATTCTTTTTATTTCTGTAAGGTTAGTAGTAACGTTCCCTTTTTTCATTTCTGATTTTAGTAATTTAAGTCTTCTTTTCTTGGTCAATGTAGCTGAAGTTCCATCAGTTTTGTTGATCTTTTCAAAGACACAATTTTTGCCTCTGTTAATAACCTCAGTTTTATTCCCCTCTAATCTTGATTGTTTCATTCCTCTGCTTGTTTGGGGTTGACTTTGCTGTTGTTCCAGCTTCTTAAAATGGAAGACTAAGTTATTGATTTGACATCTCTCTCTTTTTCTGTAACATAGGGGTCTGCAGTTGTAAATTTCCCTTTAAGCACTGCGTTAGCTGTATCTCCAAAGTTTTGGTGTGTGTGTGTTTTAATTTCCATTCACTTCAAAGTATCTTCTAGTTTCCCTTGAATACTCCTTGTATGTACTTCTATGTTTTCTCTCTGCTCATGAGAAGAGCACCTCCCCAGGTTACTAAATAGTCTTCAAAACCATGATTTCTGGGCTTCCCTGGTGGCGCAGTGGTTGAGAGTCCGCCTGCCGATGCGGGGGACACGGGTTCGTGCCCCGGTCCGGGAAGATCCCACGTGCCGCGGAGCGGCTGGGCCCGTGAGCCATGGCCGCTGAGCCTGCGCGTCCGGAGCCTGTGCTCCGCAACGGGAGAGGCCACAGCGGTGAGAGGCCCGCGTACCGCAAAACAACAACAACAACAACCCCCTGATTTCTGCTGGCTTCCCAGGGTCCACCTGGCTGAGACCGCCGTCTCACGGGTCCTTCTGTGGCCTGCTCCCTGCAGGCTCTGGCTCCTGGGTGCAAAATCCTTCTAGAAGTGGAAGCACACATTTAAAGGTCCGTCACATCTTGCAATCCCCCCAGCGGCGTGTGGGCAGTCCAGCACCCTTCTCACGGAGGCCATGGGGGCTGCACAAGCACATAGAGACAGACCCTCCTGCAGAGAAAGGAGGTGCCAGGCTGTGCGTCCAGCGTTGGTGAGACGTTCCATGACCCATCATTGCCCCAGGACGACCCGCATTCGGCCTCAGTGGGGAAGCACCCCAGCCGACCTAGACGGTGTTGTGCATCCCAGCAGCTCTGCCTTCTAGGTTGAAACTTTTGCCTTTGTCGAGGGGCTTGAATAAATAGTGTCACAGTTCATCACGAGGCAGAGAGCCCCAGGCTGAGAGCAGGTCTGGGGAGGCTGTACCGGGGGCAGGCACAGGCCTGGCCGCTTGACCCTGAGTAAGGCGTTCCCTCTCTGGGCCTGAGCCCCAGCCCTGGAGGGCCCCCTGGGGGATTGTCCTGTGCTGATGGGGCTGTGTTTGCAGAATATTTGTAGGTTAAGGAGGGCTTTCTCAGGGCGTCCCCCTGGGCATCTTAAGGGTCTCCCGGGCCAGGTTTTCTCAGTGAAGTAGACCCTCCTAGATGGGGAAATGGGGACAGGGACCACATGCTGGGGAACAAACTGCAAAGACATCACCTGCCAGAGCAGGCCCTTCCCTCCCCCCTCCTTCCTCCCTCCCCCTCTTCTCTCCCCCCTCCTCCCCCCTTCATTTTTTTGGAGCCCGTCAGTGCCTGGGGCTGCACTGGGATTGCAGCTACCTTGGGAAGGCCCTGGGGGCAGAGGGCTCTGTTTACCTAGTGCTGGCGGCCGGGCGGTTGGGCAAACAGCCCCTCGGCTCCAGGCCTGCCTGTCGGCCTGGGTGGTGTCCAGGGGCCCCTCGGCCTGCATACTTTGCTCCCCCCTGACCGACCTGCGGTGACCCTGAACAAAGGAAATCCCTAAAGCTAACTTCCACGGGCTGCATGTGGGGACTGGTCAGGGGCTCCTCGGAAGTCACACCCTCTCCCGCTCCGGCTCCTTAGAGGGGGTGTGAGGAATGTGCTGAGACCCCAGGGTGAGCCAGCTGGGTCCAGGGCCAGAGAGGGAAAGTGACCTGTCTGAGGAAGCACAGCACAGGTTCCCCCTGTGGCTGCAGGACCCCTGGGAACCAACCATCTCCAGGGCCCCAGACCTCCCCTGAGAACACCTGGTGGCTGGGGGCCCCAGCACTGCCAGGGGGAGGAGGGGACAGTGAGGGGACAGACCCACTTTCCGAGGTGGCTGGGCTCCTGTCCAAATTCACAACAGCCTGAGAAACACCCCCCGGAAAAAAGCAGCCCGATCGGCATCTCGCGTGTTTGAAAAATTCTGGCATTTTCCCCCTCAAAATCTGTCCTAGTTATGCTTGAGATCTCCTGACCCCAGAATACTTTTATTTATGACAGAAAATTCATCTCCATGGCAACGCCTTAGGAAGCTGCAGGCTCGAGATTATACTTCCCAAGCAATGAAGACAGTAAATGGATTTCTCACAAAACAGCAAACAGCGACTCCATCCCGCGCCAGCCGCTGGGCAGCCTGGGGGGCACTAGGGGGAGGGTCCGGGGGGACCTGAGGGGTGAGGGAGGAAGCCTTGCACAGAGCAGCCAGCTCACCCTCCATCCTGAGCAAACACAGCCCAGAGCTGCCTGAGGCCTAATGGCAGGCCTCCCCCACCCCAGGCGCCAGGCCCTCCCAGCCACCTGCGAGGTGACATGCGTGCCTCATCTTCCTCGCCTGACCAGTGGGCACGGGATGGGAAGGCCGCCCTCAGACGCTCGCTCTGCAGCCCTTCTATGCACCTGTGCTCTCAGGCCAGCCCGAATTCCACAGCGAGGGGGAAAGCGCGGGTCCGTTCCAGCGGGGAGACGGTTCCTCTTGTCAGGCGTGGGCTGGGTGTCCCTCGAGGGAACCTCAGTGAGACATCAGAGTGGAGCTGCCTGTCTGGTTCCGCAGGTCCCTCATCCAGCGGTTAATCCTTCCATCCTCATCTACCCATTTATTCTTCCAAACACCACCCACCTACCCACACCCATCCACCCACCCACCCACCAGATAGTTTTGAGCTCCTACCAGGGCCTGTCGCCATGCTGGGCACCAGGGCTCTTTGCCTTCGTGGAACTGACCATTAGGGGCAGAGTCAGGCCTGGCATTACTCTCTCTCACACACACACACACACACACACACACACACACACACACACACACACAATTATAGGCCGCAGTGGGGGCTTGGAGGAGAAGGCAGCGCTGGCTAGTGCGGTTGGGTCCTGAAGCTGTGTGGGGTGCTTTATATTTTAATGCTCACAGCCACCCCCTGGGACTGGGGCCGCAACAACCTCTGTTTTGCAGAAGGGTTCTGTACGGAACTGGCCTCAGACCCCGTAAGTGGAGGCATCAGAATCTGAGCCTGAGCCACGTGGTATTCGAGCACTCAGGGCCTCCTTCCTCCCCGGAGCTTGCGGAGGGCTGCTAAGGGCACCCAGGGTGGAGACCAGGGGCCGTGGGTGAGGCAGGGGAAGGAGGGTCCCGGGCAGAAGGGCCTGCTGTGGGCAGCCCTGTCTCAGTCTGGGGACTGAGTGGGGCGGGGGGGGCTGCCCACCGTCCCTTGGCCCCTCCTCTGTCCCGCATCCCCCAGAGCACCTGTTATCAAGTTCTGCTAATATGGAGAGATTAGGGGAGGTGAGCCTTTGGTTTCCAAACATTAGAACAAAAGTTAGGCAAAGCCATTCTTCAGACACGCTGCTGTGGTGAGGCCAGATGCTCCTGGGCCTTCCTGCTTCTCCTGGAGGCTGGGCCTCTGCCGGGCGCTGCCTCCCTCCTGGTCCAGGGTGTGAGAGGCTTGGCCTGGACGTGGCCCAGCTCCACGCAGGCTCTCGGGACACTGTGGCCGGGGTGGGTCTCTGGGAAGCCACCCGTGTCTGAGGACAGGAGGAGGGTGGCTGCGGAGAGGAGAGACTTTCTTCACAGGCTCCTCCCAGCGTCAGCCAGCCCGACGTTCCTGCCCCTGGGCTCCGTCCTGGGCCCAGCCGTCTTGTCCTCGGCTGGGCCTGCGGCCTCTTTCCTGCTAAAGGCAGTGACCTCGGGGTAGGGGCTGAGTGCCTGGCACCCCCTGCCCCCCGCCTCCCTCCGCAGTGCCTGGGACTGGCCTGCAGCCAGGGGTCAGAGCAGAGGACGGTCCGGCCTGGTGTGTGGGTGGGGCCAGGGCTCCGAGGGGACGGGCGCCTGCCGCTCACAGCCTGGGGCTGCAGGATGCAGGCCGACGTGGGAGGAAGGGGCGACCTGGAGGGTCAGGAACCCCACCGGCCCCAGTCTTGCCAGGGCCACGGGGCAGGCTCTGGATGCCCGCCACTGCCTCACCCCACCTCTGGGCCAGCGTTTCTGGTGGTCCCGGCTCCCAGGTCAGTCCTCGGTCGGCCGCCCGAGATCCTCGGTCATATATTGTTTTCTACCCACTACCATTCATTAGTGGAAGACCAGTCTCAAAGTGCTGCAGTGCACCTAGGACACATGGCAGGCGTGGTAGAAAATGAATGTGAAGATCCCTTCCCATTCCGCTATAAATGCATTAAAGGAGGCTCTCCTAAAGGCAGTGGCTTTAATGCAGCAAGGCTTGCTAATCTTCCGGAAGAGGTTATTCCAAAGGCACATAGCAAAGCAAGAGAATTCGAGAAGATGACTTGGGTCCTCGGTTCCTGCCTCCCCCCCAGCAGTCTGGTGCCTCCCCAGGCTCTTCAGATCATCTGGCCGACAGTGCTCCCAAATCATTGCTTCCCAGGTCTAGAGGGAGGGAACCGCGGCCGGATTATCTGCCCCGCGCCCCTCCGTGTCCAGGGCTGGGAGTGTTGGAAGCCTAGAGCCCACAGCCCGGGGCCTCCCTAATTTGAACCAAGCTGGGAGCCGCAGCAGGCCTCCCACTGAGCCCAGCCCTTGGCAGCCCTTTCACGTGGGCATCCGAAGGTGCTCCACAAGCAGCAGAAACTGAAGGCCCAGGAGACGTGGGGGGCAGAGGCTTCTGGGGGACCCCTCCCTAGTGGGGCTCACAAGGTCCCTGGGCTGGGCCCCAAGGCTGCTCCCAGCTCACTCGTATCAAGGCCTCTACTTTCTAGGAGGGGAAGGGGCGTCCAGCCAGCCTTGCTGCCCCTGTTGGCTGGGGAGGCCCGTCCTGCTCCCAGCACTCGTCTTGGCTCCCAGATACCCTGCCCTCTCCCTTGGCGGCTGATTGGCCGCAGGGCTGGCTTTCTGGAGACAAAGAAAACCTGGCATCCTCGGAAAATGGCACCTGGTGTCGGCTTCTCTGCTGGGACTGCTTGGGTGGGGGCACCCCACACACAGAAAGGGCACAGGCCTGCTCCCAGAGCCTCCAGACCCTCCAGCTCACAGGGCTGGAGGCGACGCTGGTGGTGGGGGGTCAGCTCTGGTCATGCCCTGCACTGCGAGCTGAGCGTCGGACACACAGCCGTGCGGTTATCACCCTTATCAAGAAGTGAGGAATTGCGGGGCTTCCCTGGTGGCGCAGTGGTTAAGAATCCGCCTGCCAACGTAGGGGACACGGGTTCCAGCCCTGGTCCGGGAAGATCCCCCATGCCACGGAGCAACTAAGCCCGTGCACCGCAACTACAGAGCCTGCACTCTAGAGCCCGTGCTCCGCAACAAGAGAAGCCACCACAATGAGAAGCCCGCGCACCGCAATGAAGAGTAGCCCCCGCTCGCCTCAACTAGAGGAAGCCTGCGTGCAGCAACGAAGACCCAACGCAGCCAGAAATAAAATTAATTAATTAATTAATTAATTTAAAAAAAGAAGTGAGGAATCGGGCTTGGGGGCCTTCAGGTCAGGACCAGGCGGAGGCCCGGGACAGAGCTCCTGGCCATGGTGAGAGAGAAAGCTGTCCACCCAGACTGGGCCAGGCAGCTTCGCACGCCCCTGTGTGGTCGCCCGGCCCCTGGACAGTGAGCCCCTCTGGAAAGGCTTTCAGAGCCCGGTCCAGACACACGGGAGCTGTCCAGACACCCCTGGTCGCCTCACCAAGGAGGACGTATGGGTGGCAAATAAGCCCAGAGAAAGGTGTTCGACCCCATTAGCCATCAGAAGAGCTAAATAAGAGATACTGACAGGACCAAATGCTCCCCCCCGCCAACGTTGTAAAAACTCTTGGACACCCTGGTCCTTGCCACAGCCCCAAGGGTGATGTCCACCTGGGAGGACCTGTGTGACTCAGAAGGCCAGCAAAGGCTTCCCGCCTTGGGTAGGGGATCCAGACGCTGAGCCAGGTGAATTGAAGGAAACCCACCAGGCAGGTCTGGGTCAGAGTCACAGAACGCTGGTGCCGAGCAGACTCATTTACAGACAAGAGAAGTGGGAAGTGGCTGGGGTGGCGAGGCCACAGAGCAGGTCAACACCTCGGGACCTGGATCCTCCGCCTGGATGTGTCCCCTTGTCCCCATCTCTCTCTGCCCAGGACAGGACACCCTTGGGGCGTAACTTCCCATGTCCTCTGTGTCCGCTGCCAGGCTGTCCACGTGGCTGCCCTTGCCTGCTGTCCTGACCACGGTGGGAGTCTGTGGTCTCTGCCTGTAAAGTCTCATTTCTCAAACTCACAGGCCCTCAGGTGAAACAGCCCCATCTTAGGAGGAAAACCCGATTTATTTTTGCACAGGTTTGGGAGAACGGATTCCAAAGATATGAATAATTCATCTCTCATAGCTTGCTCTGCTCCTCCGACATTTCGAGGTCAGGAGAAACAGCTGAATTAATTAATTTTGTGTCTTAGTAAAAACAACAACAGTGCTTCAGTCTTTTCCCCCCATCATGCAAAATGCTTTACCAAAGGGGAGGGTTTGCTCAGCACCGGGGGGACAGTGCTCAGGCCAGCTGGGGGAAGGCAGGCACCCCCGCCGAGACCAGCTCCTCGGAGGGCAGCAGTGACCCCTGTGAGCTGGCCAGAGCAGACAAGACTCCACGGACACAGTCACTGGTGTCCTCTTTCTTACAAACCCCAGCGAGTTGGTGTTATTCTCCTGGAAGAGCCAGGGTGAGGCTTAAAATGCTTCCTGCTGCCATCGGAGGCCTTGGGGTCTGAGCCCTGAACACTCCTGCTTCTGTGGGAAACAACCACTGTGCGTGGTGGTCTGTCGCCGAGTGGTATGGGTGTGTTAGGAGGACCTGAGACCCAGTGTCTGTGGTGGGCTGGGCCGTGGCAGCTTGAGAAGGAAGACGGATGCTGTGTGGGCCTGCCCTTCCACCCCCATTCGCCCTCCTGTCCCTGTCTGCCACTGGGTGGAGGGACATCTGAGGAACTGAGGGAGGCAATGCCCTGGTCACTTGGAGCCTGGGTCCCTGAATGAGCACGCAGGCTGCTGCCCACTGACCAGAACATCCCAATAGGGCTTAGGAGAGTGAGAAGCAGGCTCTTCCCGTGTCAGGCCCTGGAGAAAACCCACCTTGTCCCAGATTTTCCCTGCACACCCTGGGGTTGCCCTGGCAGGACGGAACCCACAGTTTGGGGTCCAGAGCCTGTGCTCTACTGAAAAGAGAGTTTCTTTAGAAAAATGAGTTAATTTTTTTTCTTATTACAGAAGGAATAAATGTTCACTTTACATAAAGAAAAAAGACAAACTTCCTGTAATAATTTTGGCAATGGGACTTTAGAGAATACTGCTGAGGTTTCCTGGGAACATTTTCTTGGCTCTTAAAAAACGAGCACAAGGGGCTTCCCTGGTGGCGCAGTTGTTGGGAGTCTGCCTGCCGATGCAGGGGACACGGGTTCGTGCCCTAGGCCGGGAAGATCCCACATGCCGCGGAGCCACTGGGCCCGTGAGCCATGGCCACCGAGCCTGCGCATCCGGAGCCTGTGCTCCGCAACGGGAGAGGCCGCAACAGTGAGAGGCCCGCATACCGCAAAAACAAACAAACAAAAAACAAAACAAAAAAAATGGGCACAAGGCAGGTGTGTCTTTAGAGGTTGGTGGATAAGGATGTGATGTCCGGAGCTATGGCAGTCATCTTGCAACCATGAGAGCCAATTCTGAGGCGTAGGGCCAAGTGAGGATGGCAGAGCAGAGAAGAGGAGGGGCCACAAGTCCTGTGATGTCACATAAGCTTTGTGCACCAACTCAAACTTCCTGTCACGTGACATAATATATTTTAAAGCCACTTCAAGTTGCTTCTTTGGTACTTGCAGCCAGAACATCCTAACTGGTTTAGGACATGTGTGTACTTGTGTATTAAGATTTCCCTTCTTAACATTAAAAGCGGATCAAAGGATTGCTCCTTGGGCAGAGGAGAGGCTGGGAAAAGGCAGCTTTAGGAGAGGAAGTGACAGAATGAGGGGCCAGAGGAGCTGTGGCCAGACCTGAGCCCCCAGGCCAGCCAGTGCCCTTGGAGTGGTGACCCCTCCTCGTCACCAAGGGACAGTGCAGGGGGTGGGCCTCCCAGCCGCTCTCCAGCTGCATGGCGCCCAGCTCCTGGAGTTCCTCCCACGCTTTCTCCATGAGCTGTGCAAGCCCTGGGTGAGCACAAGGCCCTGGGGTCAGCCCTCCGGCTGCCGGACTCTTTCCCACAGAACCCCGAGAAGGGACTGAGTAAGCAGAGCTATTTTTATGTCTTCAGTCATCAGAGTTGCTATCTTAGTTTATAAGACAGTTTACGCTCCTTAGAAACTCGAGCTGCCCAGGAGCCCCCGGGGAGCTGCCAGGACAGAGTTTGCCCCTGGCCCTCTGCCTCCTTCCCCCTGGCCTGGGCGGGCCATGCGAGGAGGGCCACCACCTGCTCCCGGCAGCTGCCTTCCGGGAGCTTCCTGGGCAGCTAGCACCTCCTCCATCAGCTCCCTTCCAAACCTAGCCCCTAGTGACTCTGGGACGGAGGGGGCGGCAGAAGCACCCACCTTGCTGGGCAAAAGCCTCTGTGGAAGGGGTCCCCCAGGGACGCTGGACGAGGCCCCGACTGCCCTCCTCTGACACACACCCCTTGCCCAGGGCCGTACTGGAGACCCTGCCCATCAACTTACCTGGCCCCCTGGCCAACCTGGAAGGGAGGTCACCCAGCAGAGCCAGGCCTTTGAACCCAGGTAATCTCCCTGGATCTGCACCTTTTCTGCTTGGGGTGGATGGTGTGACCTAGGACATTCAGAGATCTGGAATCAGCCCATGTGTCCCCTCTGTCACTCATTCATTCATTCATTCATGAGCAAGTATCGTTGAGCCCCACCACGGGCCAGGCTCTGGGTGTGCAGGGGTGACAGGTCAGGTGCTGACCTCGGCGCTTACGACCTGGAGGTGGAGACAGATGGCTACTCTGTAGAACCGCACAGATGGTGGCCCGAAGCAGAGGGAGCTGCAGTCTGGCGGGCTGAGGGGCACGCTGGGTTGAGGAATGTCCCCCCAGAATTCACGTCCACTTGGGACCAGTGGCTGTGGCCTTATTCGGAAATAAGGACCTTGCAGACATCATTAGTCAAGTCAAGGCCATACTGGCGTGGGGTGGCCTGGAATCGATGGCTGGTGTCCTCACAAGAAGAGGGAAACGCGGACACAGGCCTGGGGCAAGGGACCCTGTGATGATGGTGGTGGAGGTCGGGGCTGCTCTACACGACAAGGGGCGTCACGGGTGCCGGCACCACCAGAAGCTGGAGAGAGGCCTGGACCAGACCTCCCCAGAGCCTCCAGGAGGAAACAGCCGACACAGCGTCCGGACTCTCAGCTCTGGACCCACGGGGTCCTGCCTTCTCACCGCGAGCCTAGCTCTGCCCACAAGAACTTTCCTCCATGATGGATGTGCTCACCCATGTGGACAGGGCCCAGTATGGCAGCCACTGAACATGTGTGTCCATGGCCACCTGAAACGTGGCCTGTGTGACCAAGGGACTAAGTGTCTAAAGTGTCACTTACTTTTGTTTGTTTACATGTAAGTGGCAACAAGTGACTGGTGCAGCCATGTTGGAAGCAGCCCTGTGAGGCTGCCCAGTCCCAGGGAGAGTCCTGCCCAGCGGGACAGGCCCACGGAGGGCCTACCTGTGCCCTGAGCTTGGCCGAGGGGCTCCGTGGGTTGGGGGCGTCTGGGGGACTGTTTTGTGGCACTTGTACCGTATGGGGCTCATATTCCTGTCTTCTCTCTGCCAGTCAGAGCTGTCCCGGCCCGGCCTTCCCGACTTCGTCTGGCTCCAGGGCCGGGAAGCACCCAGAGCAGGGCGTCCTCGAGAGCTCTGCCCAGGTGCCCTGGCTTTCCAGTTTTTCTTTCTTGAATTTACAAGACTCTAGGGGTTTGCCAAAACCACTGTCTTTGCTTTGCAAGCTGCCCCAGAGCCAAGTGAGCATTCACTTCCCAGGGTTAACAGAATTGCTTTAAATATAGACTCTATCAGCAGTCCTGACTGGGCAATAAAATGTTTTATTGGTGGTAGTCATTCTTCGGCAGGGCGGTCCGTCAGCTCAGACTTCCAGCAAGGGTTATGTAATTGCGAGTCCGGGGTCCTGGGAGCAGGAATGCCGTGGTGCGGGCTCCGAGAGACCCAGGGTGCCTCGCACAAGTCACGCGATTACCTTAAAGGTGACACCTTTGGGTTCATCAGGAAGAATGAAGAGCATCTAGATACATGAGGATTACGTAGGGCTTTGAAAACATGATCTCAGAATGATTTTTAGTTGGTCTTTCGGTGGACACACGTCATCTGGGGACGGGTCTTGGCTGTGGGGCCGAGAGCAGAGGGGCAAGGGCTCTGCAGTCAGAGTCTGAAGACCCACGTTGGAGTGTAGGGTCGCCACTTGCCTGGGGACTCAGATACTAGAACATTCACCTGTATCTTAGTGATAAAGCAGACAGCCTCCGAGGGGGTATTAATGGTGATGATGGAGATGATGGAGGTGATGATGGAGGCTTTGGTGGTGGTGGAGGAGCTGGCGACGGAGCGATGGTGCTGATGGATGTGATGGCGGTAGGGTTGCTGATGGCTGGTGATGTTGGAGGTGATGAGGTAGTGGAGGCGGTGGTGGCAGCAGTGGCGGTGGTCCTGGCGGACGTGCAGTGGTGACGGTAATGGAGGCGGTGGTCAGGAGGACACAGGATAAGGTCGTGGTGATGCTCCAGACTTTCCTTTTTTTCAGTGTCAGTGAGGTCCCGGGGACCTGCCTGGTCTGCTGGGCCTCCTTCCTTTTTTCTCTCGCATCACAAGGCTGGAAAGCCTAGGGTCAGATCTTGGTGTGTCTCCATGTTTAGATCCACCATTAGGCCCCCACTCCCACTTGGCCTGCAGAGACGGCCACCCAGCCCCACAGGACGGAGAGAAGACACAGCCGCTCCCAGACTTGCGTCTGTCTCCTATCTTACAGCAGCGGCCCCTGAACTTTTTGGCACCAGGGACTGGTCTCGTGGAAGACAATTTTTCCACGGATGGGGGTGGGGAGGGGGGAAATGGTTCAGGCAGTAATGAGAGCGACGGGGAGCCGCAGACGAAGCTTCGCTCACTTGCCCGCCGCTCACCTCCTGCTGTGGGGCCCGGTTCCTAACAGGCCGCGGGCTGCTACTGGTCCGTGGCCCAGGGGCCAGGGACCCCTGTTTTACGGGATTCAAGCTCAGTTGAAGGGACCAGGGTGCGGGAGGGACATCCCTCAAGTGTTTACCTGTCTTTCACAGCAGTTGATTGAGATGTGATCTACACATGGCAAATCCGTGAATTGTGTGTACAGCTCTGACTTACACAAGCACCCCTGGGTGACTGCCTCCCAGATCTGCCCCACGGCGTTTCCCAACACCCAGAACATTTTCGCAGCCCCTAGGACCAATCCCCCCCTGCGGGGAGCCCTGCTCTGACTCCCGTCCCTGTAGATCAGCTTTCCTCTCCTGGACGTCACGGAGGCAGAACCTTCCAGAGCCCTCCTGGTTTGAGATCTCGTCGCCACGTGCTCGTGACCCCCGCCCACCCCTGTGCCCAAGTCTGTTTGTGCATCACATTGATGCACATTTGGGTTTGTCCCGGTTTGGGACCATCGTACTCAGCCGACGTGAGCAGGCTTGCCTGCCTTTGTTCACAGGCCTTGTCCCTCTGGCCTCCTCTGCGTCTGTGGCTCTGAGGGCTGCTCTGGGTCAGATCGTGTGAGGACCACGGTCCCCCAGCGGGGGTCTCCCGGTCCGATTTCTCGTGCACACGTTCCACGGCCTCCGAAAGCCCGCAGCTTTCTGCTGTCAGGAAATGGCCAGGAGTCCAGCATTCTGGAAGCAGAGCGGGCAGCCTAGAGATGGGCGTGGAGACACGTGTTCACAGCCAGCAGCGCACAGCTGTTTCCTCTTGTGGCTTCCCAGCCTCCGATGATTTGTTTTATTAGAGGCGAGTTGTGTTTGCTACCGACCCACAGCCCCGGCGGCCCTGGAGAGGCCGGCGCCCAGCACTGACCCTGGCCCCCCAGCCTTCCCCCTGGCCTGTTCCTGCTGTGCACGCACTGGGGAGGGGGGCGCCAGGCCTGGGGCCCAGCATGGTCGGTGGGCTCAGGGCTCTGGAGAGAGCAGGCCTGCCTGGCCTCGCCGCTTGGAGGCCCGCCGGCAGGTGTGCACTGGCCAGTCCTTGGTGGAGCTCCATCTGCTGGCCTCCCCTGCACAGCTGGGCTTCGGGGTTGACCAGCCCCAGGCCAGTGACCCCCGTCAGCTCCTCAGGAGTAGCAGAGCAGGCAGGGCCCAGACAGCCGCCCACAGGGGAGCTCTGTTCTGAGCGCCCCTGCGGGGCCTCGGCAAATCCCGTAATGACCCCAGGCTGCCGCGCCCTCACCTGTCACAGGGCCAGCCGCTGCTGCCCTCAGGGTGCATGTAAAGGGCCCGGGGTGTGACCAGCCTGCCACCTTGTATGCATTCCATACGTGCTTGTGTCCTTTCCGCCTCGAGTTAAACCAGCTGCTGGTCACAGCAGCCAGTTGGGGGGCGGGGGAGGCCCATCACAGGGGCGGAGGCAAATGGCCAGTCCCGCCTGCCAAGGTCTGGGCAGCCACGGGGGACGCCCCTCCCCGAGGGCCTGACCTTGGATGGTCGCGCCGTGGGGCTTGGTGGCTGGTGTGGGTTTCTGAAGAGGATGTTTCCTGGTCCCCCACACCGGCCCACCAGCAACCCCACGCTGAGGTTTCCCAGGGCAGATGGGCTGCAAGGTGGGCTGTCTCGGTTGGGAGGGGCTCCATCAAATTAGCATGGTTTGCTCTGACCTTGGGGCCGAATTTGGCCAGTATTTAACTCAGAAGTGGGCTTTTAACAGTTTGCCTGAAGGATCTGCCTTAATGGCCACATCTCGCGGGAGTGGACGGCGCTCAGCGAGCTGGATTTGGTTTGGGTTTGGCCTCTGCCTGGGGGGTGGGCGGGATGCCCTCTCCTGGAGCTGGGGTCCTGGGGGAGCGGGAGCCACCTGCCTGCCCGCTGGCGCTGCACCCACAAGGGCCTCTATCCCTGGTCGCCCCGCCCCCCCCCCCCGCCCCGGCCCCGGCTGCTCTGCACCTGCTTTATGGGAAACCATGGAAGGAGATTTTCTCAGGATTCTGGGTTGGGGGGTTTGGGGTGGGGTTGGGGAGGAGCCTCCCATGACATATTAAAACCTCCAAATGGAAAGACTTATTGAAAAATATTGCAGGATCCTCCGCCGTTACATCACGAACTTAGAACGTGTTGCAGGGCCGTCCAGTCTCCAGGCCGTCCTGGCTGAGCCTGTGACTTTTTATTAACGGCAGGCTGGCCGGCCCCTGGGCCCCAGCATGGAAAATCTTCCCGCTTGTCTGGGTTTGCAGCTTGTGCTGGAGGGAGCCCAGCCCTGTGGCCAGATGCACACGCCCTTGCTGTGCACTGGGCCCCACGTTGTCCCCAGTGTTCTCCCAGATCCCTGCAGTGGGGCTGCCCTGGGGGCGGGGTCTGTCCCCAAGGGCCGGGTCCACCCCCAGGGGCCGGGGCTGCAGGGTGCTCTCTGCCCTTCCTGAAGCCCCCGTGGGCCTGGCTCGGGCCTGGCTCGGGCACTGCTGGGCCAGAACCGCTGGGTGACCTGTGCTCTCCCGTCCGCTCTGGGCATCTTGTCGAATCTTCCTCACACCATGAGGACAAGCTCGGGCAAGGTCAAACCACTGGACGAGGTCGCTGTTTGGTGGTCAGGGGTTTCAAATCCCATAGACACCCCGGGAAGAGCAGTAGCTTCTCTGTGTTAAAGATGCAGCCGTGCCTTTTCTGGGCCCGTCATTCAAACTCCAGCGTAAGGCCAACCCCAGGAGATGTGTGGGTCCCCCTGTGCTGGCCCAGATGGGGTGGTCCCCGGACAGGGGCATGGCTGGGCTTTCCCCAGGGTCCTGGGAGAGCACACTTTGGAAACTGCAGTTGGCTGGTAGAGTTCCAGCCCAGGACTTGGGCCTTAATCGGGGGAGGAGGCCCCTGCTGGGGTTTCTCATGGGCACCGAGCTCTCCAGCCTCTGGGCAGCTCCCAGGCCTTGTCGTGCTGAGAGTAGGAAGTGGGGGTCTTTCACCCCCACCCCAGGGGTACAGCTGGGTGCCTGCTTCTGGGGACAAAGAGATATCAACCTATTAGGGAGCTGGGAGCTGGGAGCTGGGAGCTGGGAGCTGGGAGCTGGCGGGAGGGGGTCTCCAGGTTGGGTGGGCACCACGTGCAGCTGCCACCATCGACGGAGTGGCCGTGAGCTCCAGAGCTGTGGAGCCTCTTCCTCAGGCGCCTAGCTTCCCGTCCAGTGCCAGCCTGGATTCCAGCCAGTTTAGGCCGAAGAGACATCCGGCAAGGATCGCTTATTGAGGGAGGCCCCCAGACTCCTGAACAAGCCCTAGACACCCTAGGGTGCTGTGGGCTACAGACTGGGGCTCTTACAGTCACCTCGGCGGGGTACATTCCGGCCTCTTCACCAGAACCTGCTTTCCTGCACCTGCTTCCCCGGGGAAGCATGGGGGGCTGGGAAGCCCCTGCCTCGTGTCAGGGACCCTGCTCTCATAGGGCGACATTCTCCAAACTTGGGGAGGGTGTCTATGAACAAACAACTTTCTGTCCGCTCTGCTGACTTTCTGGAAGAAGCCCTGCCAGCCTCTCCTGGGATCCGCTCAGGTCTGTCTGCTGAGGTGAGGGGTGCTGGGCATCCAAGCACTGGGCCCTGGACCATCTGCACCCTGGGGGCCCCTCTCTGTTGAGCCCACCCTCCTTGAGCAGAGAGGCTGTGCTTTCAAGGTTCACAGGTAGAAGCTCATCCTTGGCATGTAGTGGTGCCCACATCCTGCCTCTGGCTGCTGCCTCCTGCCTTACAGGGTCTCCAGCGCCAGCCCTCTTTGGGCATGCAGTAGGCGCCGCGTGTGTGCCACTGAGCTTCGGCACATGGCGGGGGTTGCACAGCCAGGATTGGACCCCAGTCTCCCCACCACTCTGGGTCGGCTGCCCTCCAAGCTTCCAGGGGCCTATTGGCAGGATGCTTGATTGAGGGCGAGGCTGGTTCCAAAGTTGGAGCTGGCAGGACAAGGACCGTCCTGTCCCCTGCCAGGGTCAGCACAGGGCCAGGCAGCGGCAGAGGCCGGAGGTGGCCCAAGAAGGAAATGGTTGAAATTTGCAGCCAGGGCAGGAAATGGACTAATTGTGGAGGAGGAGTTGGAATGCCAGCTGGAATGCCGCCCCCTTGGTGCCGCCCCCCCACCCCTCCCGCCGGAGATCTGGGCCCAGAGGCAGGAAGTGACTGGTGTCTTGGCCAGAGGAGCTCTTGCCCCCTGGGGTGGGTGCCCTCCCCGTGCCCCCTCCGGTTCCTAGCCAGAGGCCGTCTAGGAGGAGGGTTGGGAATAGACGGAGGGGCCGCAGGGTGGTGGAGGGGCCGCAGCATGGTGGCGGAGGGGCCGCAGCATGGTGGTGGAGGGGCAGGGAGCTGAACCAAGTCCTGCCTCTGCCGCTCGCCGGGGCTCCCTTTCAGCTCCCTCCACCTGGGGCGTAGGTCCCACCAACCTCTTTGGCCCCAATGCACTTGGCACTTAGCACGCTCTGGCACGAGTCACACTTTCGCACACACTCTTCTCCACCTGGAAGGCTTCTCCCCAGTGGAGAGCTTCTATTCAGTCTTCAGGACCCAGCTTTGGCGGCAGCTCCGAGATCAAGCTGTGCCGAAAGCCCCCAGCCCGCAGATGCCGCACCCCCCCTGTTCTCCTACGGTCTCACAGTCCAGACCCCCTGTACCGGGGGCGGCCCCACGCACTTCTCTGTCTCCCGCACGGGACTGTGGCTCCACCACGCCGCAGCACTAGGTGGAACACACAGTTGGCACCCAGTGTTTGCTGGGCTTGGAAACGTAGCACTTGTGGTTTCAGTTGCCTGAGAGACGGCCTTGGGATCAGGAGCGAGTTTTCCCTTTCTTGGGCTGCAGGGGCTGCGTGGACTCAGCCTTCAACCAACGTGGCCGCTGTTCTCTCCATCAATCACCGTCCTCTCTGCGGCCCGGCGTGGTCAGACATGGCCTCCGAAGTCAGCAGGCCTGGGTCTGCTCCACCACCCACGGGCTCTACCTCAGCTCCCGAAGCCTCAGTTTTCTCCTCCGTCAAGTGGGCAGAATGGCACACCCACCCGGGAGGGATGTGGGGGTCCCAGTGATGGAAGGCTGTGCCCAGCACCGGGCGGGCGCTTACACCCCCCAGAAGGAGGACAGGAGAGAAGGGCCCAGCGACTGTGATCCAGGCTGGGAGGGCCCCCCTCCCCAATTCCTTTGCCTAGCATTCCCGCCCTGAGACAGGCACCCCGCAAGGAAGGACACAGCAGCCTCCTCCTGCCAGACCCTCATCTCCTGGGGGAGCTGCTGCCCCTCCTGAGGGTGTTGTGGGCATAGGGGCTGCGTGTGGCTGGGGGCTTGGTTTGCCCTTGGAGCCTGGTGAGGCCAGTGGTTATGAGGCAGCTGTGGAAGCAGCTCGGGTCTCGTGGGTCAGGCGTGTGGGAAGCAAGGGTGGGGTGCGGGTAGGTCCCCTCCTCTCTCCCCCAGGCCCCGACATTCCTGGGCTGGACTCGCCCTGGCCCCTCTGGGGTCATCAGCTTGGACCCCTCGTCCCCGGGACACCCCCCGTCTCTCACGCTCGGGCTCTTCTCTTCACGCCCACTCTGGCCCTGCGCTGCGTACCGGGTCCCCACCCCTTCCTCCCAAGGCAGCCCAGGGGCTCTCAGTTGGCTTCAAAGAAGAATTTCTCATGGGGGTGGGGGGTGACCGAGAGAAGCAACCTTCTTAGGAGGCTTTTATCATTGGGGGCTGTGGGCTTCTGGGGGCTTTGCTGGGAGTCCAGGCCAGGGCTGAGTCTTCCTGGCCCATCTCCAGGATCTTTGCCCAAAGGGGCAGGTCCGAGTGGCCCGGGGAGGGAGCTACACATCTCAGCTGCCCCCGACCTCCCCCGTCCCCTCTCTCATCCACCTTCCAGGGCAATGTGGTGGCACCTGGAGGGAGAGGCCTGGGTCCCAGAGGGACAGGAGTGCTGGCTGCGGCCACCATGGACAAGGGGGCTGCACTTCATGTTCCCCAGATTCTGAAAATCCCTCCCATTCAGAGCCCCCGCCTCAGAGCAAGGAGGTGGGGGGCGTCTTTGGAAAGAGCTGTGACTTGTGATGTTAAGTGTAACCCCCTTGACCCCTGAACACAAGCCCCGTGTGTACACGTGTGTTTCTTCTGGGCCCTCCAGAGCCGTTGCAGGGCAGGCAGAGCTCCATGAAGACCCCCACTTGAGGGGCAGGTGGGGAGCTGAGGCTCGCAGACCTGCAGGAAGCCAAGTGGCCACGCAGCATCAGGTGGCCACCCTCTGGGGACGGCCCTGGCCAGGCCCCTCTCCCTGGTGCCTGGCCGGGAGGCCTTGCTCAGGGTTTGGACCTGTCTCACCGCTTCCCGAAATTTGCCACTGGAGATCGGATACGAGCTAAGGAAACATTTATTTTAAATGTAAGCTGATCGTGGTGGAAGCCCTGGCCGGGCCCGCTGACTGCAGCCTGTGGATGGCGGGGCCGACGATATAAATAGGGCACAGTTGCTGTCGCTCTTAACCCGGCGGGGGTGGGGGGGGGTGCTGCCGAGGGCTGTGTGCAGGGAGACTGGTGGGGCCAGGCCTGCGGCCCGGATGGCCTGCTGCAGGGTCCAACCCCACGCTGGTGAGTGCCTCTCCCACCTCATCTCGCCAGTGGGAGGGAGCCTCCTGCAGCCCCTCAGGCAGGCAGAGGCCCCTGGACCCCCCATGTGCCCCCGAGGGCTGGCACTGTCCTGTTCCCCCCTCACCCCGGTCCTTGACCCCGGCCTCTGCACCACACGTGAGCCTGAGCCTGTGACGAACGTCCCGCCGTCTTGTGCATCTCCGGTGGGACCCTGCCGCATGGCCTCACCTTCCTGGAAGCGGGGTGTCAGCATGCCCCGCCCACTGCCAGCTCCCACCCCCGGATGCCTGACATCCTGTGCAGGATTCTGAGCGACTCCGCACCGCCCCCCTGCACTACCCTGTCGTCGGAAACAAAGGCGGAGAATGCTGAGGGGCCCCTGGGACGTGTGACAGCGTCTGGCCGGGCTCCAGGAGTCACCCACAGGCATGCCGGGGAGCTGGCGGGCGGCCAGGGGTGTCCCGCCAGCAGCCCTGTGGGTGTGTGGGGGGAAGCCCATGGAACAGGCCCCTTCCTGGGAGCCCGGCCCAGCCCCTGGAGCAGGAAGCCAGCCCTGTCCGTCCATCCGTACGTCCACTGTGCCGGCCTGGGGGTGGAGGCTGGGGCCAGGAACGCCATAAGGAGTCTTGGCACTTTCTCATGCAAATCCCCCTAGAGACAGGAAAACTGAGGCTCAGAGAGGGGCTGCCCTTACCTCTGACCCCTGGAGCCCAGCACAGTGCGTCCAAGAGGGATCGGCTGACCTCAGGAAAGGCACGTTCGGGACACTTCATGCCAGCTTTGCTCTGAGTTAACATGGATAGTATTCCTACATTATTGGTATGGAAACCAGCGTCAGAGGTAGTTGATCATGGGCAGTGGTGGGCCAGGGCTCAGGACCCGCTCAGGGCAGGAGGAGGCATGTCCAGGAGCTCAAGGCAGGGCCAACACCGCCCGGAGGCTCCACCTCTGAATTCCCATTTCAGGGGGTGCTGAGGGCCCCAGAGCTGAATCTGAGACTGACAGAGCCTCTGGCCAGGGGCCCCAGGTGGAGGGGACGGCCCATGGCCTCCTCCTGCAGCCCCAGCTGGCGGGATGCCAGGCGCCTCGATGCCCCAGGAGCCCCTCCAGTGCGGCTCTGAGGCACGGCCCAGGGCAGCGGCTTCTCCTGGACCCTGCGGCCTGGAAGCTGCAAGGAGAGGCTGGCCGTGGCTTGGGTGGAAGGAAGCCGCAGCGGCTCCTGGTCTGAGTCCCCGGGGTCCAAGGCGTCCTTCTGCATCACTGGGCGTCTGTGTGGCCCAGTGATTAGTTCAGATCTGGGGGTCTGGGGATGAGTTGCAGCTAGGCTCCCCGACCTGCCTCAGAATCCTGCTCGCCAGTTGCTGGAGGGGCCACTGGGAACCCAAGATCTGCCACCAGGGGCTCAGGAGATGGGGCGGAGGGCGACGTCAGGGCCACTGTCCGAGGGTGCCGGGGTTTGGGGATGGATATTGGGAGGGGGCACGTTGACCCCCCACCTTTCTTCTTCACCCAAGAGCCTGAGGACGGCTCGCCTCTGGGGCTGAAGGTGCAGGGCAAGCATCGCCTTACTCTAGTTGTGTCTGTCAGGCCTCCCAGAAACACCTGCCGTGATGGTGGAAACCAAGACACCATGCGGAGACCCCATGTGGGCCTGGGTCCTGGCCTCCACAACCAACTCACAAGAGAAACAACACTGACATTGAAATAAAAGTGTAACTTAAATAAATGGGGCCTGACATGGGGATTAAGAGTCCTGATCCTGGCATTTCCTCACCAGTCACGTGACCTAGGAACAGCGCTGACCTCTCTGTTTTCAGTCTCTATCTGGAGAATGGGTGACTGTAGACCCCACCTCCAGGGTCTGACGTGAGCATTGACGGGTTAGGAGATGTAGCAGTATACAGTAAGCACTCAATAAATAGACGTTACCTTTGGACACGACACACACATATATGTTTGCTGGAATTAAAGCAGGTCCTTCCTTGGCCCTCGGCGTTTTCCACGTACCTGTGGCCTTTCTCTGCGGCTTTGGTTGGACACCGACGAAGGGACACGGGACACAGGCTAGGTGGCGGCTGTGGTCCCCTTGCAGCCCAGAGGACAGGGACGTCCCCGCCCCTGCCAGTCCTCCAGCAGGACACGGTGCCCACCAACAGCACACGGCCCGTCACCGAGGGCGTGAAGCTGTCCACTGCTCGTCCGCCCTGTGCATCTTTATGGACGTGGTGGGACCAGCCTCCTGGCACTTCCTCTGAGGGACAGGCCACCCCTGGGCCCTCGGGCATTTCCTCCAGCCCCTGTATACCCACCGGGTGCTCGTTCCAGAACCCTTGAGCGTCACGGGGAGGAGCTACACTGTGATCCCCCAGGCTGGCAGGGACCACCTCCCCTAAGACCCCGGGGCCCAAACGCAGCCTCCCCACAGGCAGTGGGCAGGGCCCTGCCCTGCCGGGCCTGCTCCCCTCTCTCTGGAATGTTCCACAGCCACAGCAAAAGTCCACTTGGAAAGGAAATGGGCAGCAGCTTCAGGCCCACAGAGAAAGGATGGTGCCCAGGGCACCGTCCAGGCATTTCCGAGGCCCCTCCCTGTTCCCTGAGTCCACAGGGACCTGGCAGCGCCTGGGCCTCCCTCCTGAGGGTCAGAGAGGAGCCGGGTCTTTGCTTCCTTTGCGTGGTCACTCTGCGGTCAGCAAGGGGCTCCAGCCAGGTCCGTGGGAGGAACAGGGAGAGGATGGGGTGGCAGGCAGAGGCCGGCAGCTGTGACTGTGACCCCAGGAGGTGACCCAGGCCTCACAGCCCTTCGGGCGGAGTTTCAGAATCAGCCCCATTTCATAGGCTGCAGACTGCAGACTGCAGCCACGCGCCCATGGACAGAGCTGGGTCTTCCTGCCCCTCCCCACCAGGCCCTGTGACCTTGGTCAAGTCCTTGAGGTCTGCACTCAGTTCCGTCTCCCATGGGGCAGCAGCCCTGCCCTCCCCCTGGGGGTCTTGCGTTCAGCTTGGGCCTCACCCAGTGGCGCCATGGTGATGACTGGCGAGTGTTCTGGGGCTGACCCCAGATGGCCGGGATTTGCCCCCTATGTTCCAGAGGCCACAGGGCCGCATCAGTGTCTGTTGTGCTGGCGGGGCAGGAGCCCCCTAAGGCCTCAGGGAGAGTCACTTCCTGTCCCTTCCTGCCTCGTTGGTTCCTCCTTCCTTCACCCCCTGAGCAGATGTTTCTCCCGTGACTCCTGGGGACCAGGCATTGGAGGAGCCATGACCCTGCTGGTCTTCTGGAAGCTTCTTCAAGTCCCTTCGAGCTTCAAAGGCCTGGGAGCTGGGTGACCTCTGTCCTCAGCCGGGCGTGGTTTCCGGGCATTCCTGGGGTGGCAGGCAGCTCTTTGGGGCTATTTTGGGATCGCCACAAACTTCACTCTTCTCCTGTGAACGGGGACTTTTCATCGGACTTGGCTAAGATGGGGGTGACGTCACTCCCAAATTACAGGGGCTCTGCTGGGTGGGGCAGGGTAAGGGCAAAGGGTGTGACCCCCTAGCACCCTGCCAGGTGACCCCAGGCCTGTCACCTGTGGGTAGGCTTGGAGCTCCCTCCCAAGAGGCCACACGGCCACGTGGTGCACAGTGTGTGTCTGGAAAAATCCCCACGCTGGGTAAAACGTCTGTTTGTTTCTTTAGGACGGGGTAGCTGGATGTGAACCTTCCAGGGAAGTGACTAAATGCCTTTGTCTTTCCCAGGGAGGCTGGCCTCTGCTGCAGCCCAGAAGGGAGGGGGTTAAGCGGTCCTCCTTTCCCACCCACCCATGGTTAGCAGGTCCCATCCCGGCCCCAGAGCCCGAGTAACCCAAGCTCTCATTCGGCCTCTGACAAGCTTCGAGGAGCCCCTGCCCGGCAGCCCCTGAGACCCTGGCCACCTCCCCCAGGGGCAGAACAAAGCACCAGCTCCAGGGGCCCCATTCACCCAGTAGGAGTGGCAGAGCGCAGCTGGGAGTTGAAGAGAGGTGGAGTGTCCCCAGCTTCCTTCCCGTGTCGGCGGGGGGGTGGGTGGGCGTGGACAGAGACGGGCAAGAGGAAAAGAAGCAGAGACCCTCTCAGGACCCTCCTGAACTGGGCAGGGGGTACCCCCAGCACTGGGAGGTCCCCAGGCTCAGAGCACCCCACAAGGCCAGGTGCACACACTCACTCACTCATTCACTTATTCATGCATTCACTCATTCATTTGCTCACTCGTTCATTCCACAAGCATCTGGAGCAGCTGCTCTGGGGTGGGCACTGGGGGAGACCTCTCTCCCCACCTCGCTTTGAAATTCTATTCAGTCCCTTTGGGGTCATGGCACAGAAAATTCCTATTAACATGCAGCTCGCCTGCAGCCCGGGGCTAGGCTGGCAGCTGGCACTCGGCGAGCGTTGGCGGCGAGTTGGGGTGGGGGAGAGAGGCAGTCGTGGTTCCTGTTGACACTTGGCGGGAAGTCATGTGGCCTGGGCTCCGGCTCCCTGGTGGGCCTTGCAGGAGGGCACCCGGCAGGTGCACCCTAACCCTGCCAGGGGGTCAGAGGATTCTTTGGCTGCAGATACCGAAACCCAGCTGTCTGACACAAAACAAGGAAGAGCGCGATGAAGGGAAGAGGAGTAGAGACGGGGTGGGTCTGCGTGGTCAGCAGTTTGACGTCTCATCCCAGACCCAGGCTGTCCCTCTGCCCAGCCGTCCTCACAGGGGTAGACCTTGTCCTCAGGACAATCCTCTGTGGTCACACAAAGGGGCAGGGGCAGTTGGGGTCCGACCCTACATTTAAATTCAGCAGAAGAGTCTGGGAGCAGGGGGCCTACTCCCCAGGCTTGGGAGACAAGTCTGCTCCTCAGGCTGATTGCGCCTGGACCAGAGACGATTGACTGGTCTGGATCAACAAAATACTGTCATTTTGGGGCTTCCCTGGTGGCGCAGTGGTTGAGAGTCCGCCTGCTGATGCGGGGGACGCGGGTTCGTGCCCCGGTCCGGGAAGATCCCACATGCCGCGGAGCGGCTGGGCCCGTGAGCCATGGCCGCTGAGCCTGTGCGTCCCGAGCCTGTGCTCCGCAACGGGAGAGGCCACGACAGTGAGAGGCCCGCGTACCGCAAAAAAACAAACAAACAAAAACTACTGTCATTTCAACACGTAATCGATAAGCAGTTTATCAATGAGCTCTTTCCCTTTGATACAGAGTCTGTGGAACCTGGTGTGTATTTTGCATTGACAGCACATCTTGACTCGCACACTGCATTCTCACTGGAAATACTTTATCTGTACTTAGATTCCATAAAATGTACAGTTGAAAAGTAGATTCACTTAGCTGAGTTGCCTGAACCATACTTGAAAGCTTTCTAATTGATTCGAATACCCCCCAAATTCATTTTTCTCTAATATTCACACTTCCAATGACAAATCTACTTCAGTTTTAAATTTTCCTGCCTGCTATCTTTTGAGCATATTTTCATATGATTACCTTTTCTGTTATCTATTCATTTCTTTAGCCCATTTTTCTATAGTGTTTGCCTTTTTCTTTATTTGTAAAAGCTGTTTAAATATCAGAGCTAGTAACCTTTGGCCTATGATATAGTTTGAAGATGTTTTCTCAGTTTGTCTTTTATCTAGTTAATTTCTAATTTTTCTGCAAAACAAAAGTTTTTTTAAAAAAGGAATAATGGAAAAACCCATCCATGTTTTCTTTCAGGGCTTTATGGGTTGTTTGTTTATTTACTTCAAAGACTTTAAATTTTGAAACAGTGATGGGCTCACAGGAAGTGGCAAAGACAGCAGAGGGTCCCATCGACCATTTCCTCTGATGGATGAACTTTATCTGACTGGTCAAAACGAGAACATTGGCTCTGGATCAGAGTGGCATGCAGATCTGTGGAATTCTGTCACGTGTGCGGATCTGTGGAAATACCGGCACATCACGACCCAGAACTGAGCTGCCACCGTGAAGATTTCCCTCATTGTGGTTCCATTTTGTTTTATTTTACATTTATATCTCTGACCCATTTTTAGTTTACTTCTGGTATAAAGGACAAGGGAAGAATCTAATTTAAGCTTTTTCTTATGAGTACCCTACTATCCCGATGCCACACTTTTCTTTCTTTGTGTAAACAGCTTTATGGAGGTAAAATCGGCATTACTCAATCTACACGTATTTGGAGTGTATAACTTGATAAATCCTGACATAAGTACACCATCACTAAGGGATGCCCATCACTAAAATCAAGATAATGAACATGCCCATCACACAAAAGTTTCCTCGTGCCCTTGGTAACCCTCCACCGGCACCTCCCTGGTACCCCCACTGCGCTCCCTGTCACTTCAGGTTGTCCGGCATTTCTTATGGTTTTATGTAAATGAAGTCACAACGCATGTAACCTTCGTTTGTTTGGTTTCCTTAGCTCAGCCCATCAGCAGAGGCCAAACTTTTTTATTGTTGTTGGCTGCCAGGCTGTTCACCTCCACCCACCCATCCAACCATCCACCCATCCATGTGTCCATCCATCCATCCATCCATCCACCCATCCATCCACCCATCCATCCATCTATCCACACATCTATGTGACCATCCACACATCCATGTGTCCTTCAACTCCTTCATCCACCTACCCATCCATCCAATGGCTACCATAACTTCTCAGGGTCAGGCAGGGCCCTAGGTGAGGCCATGAAGCCATGACAGGACACAGCACTGCCCTCATGGAGCTGACATTCCAGGGCTTTAAGTCATGGGGAAAATAGAAGTCAGAAATGCCATGGGCTCTGCAAACTCCTTTGCTCCCGGGGCTCCCTCTGGGATGTGACTGAGTGGCTGTGGGAGGGCCCTACAGGAGGGCGTCCCCAGGGATCATGGCAAGGAACCAATGGCTGTCACCGGCTCCCCTCTTGGTCTCATGCTCACTAGGAGTTTTCTAGGGGCACGAGGGCAGTAAAGGGTCCCCACGCCCACAAGCCTCCCTTCTGGGGGCTCTGTACAGCTGGGGGCTGGGGGCCGGGGGCTGGTGAGGGTCTCAGGGTTTCTGACAGTAGCTTCTGAGCACCGGCACTCACCGAGAGGCCTCTGGAGGCACCAAGCCGGGAGCCACGTTTATTGAGCACCTGCTGTGTGCGCCTCACCCAGTGATGAGCTCATCCAAACTCCTGAAAGAGAGACTCCATTCTGCAGCCAGGAACAGGTGCTGAGGGGCAGGAAAGGGCACAGCTGTGGGTCTGAACCCAAGTGGTCTGTCCCCCTCTGTGCGTTTCTCAATAAGGACCTGCCCTAGGGGCTGGTGGTGGCCGAGTGCCTGGCCGAGACACCCGGAGTCTCTCCAACTCTGATCTCATTCAGAAGCTGGCTCAGGACGCCGGACGGCTGGGCGGCCATCCTAGCGTGACCTCTCATGTCCCGGCCGCCTGGCCCCGGCCCGAGGCAAGTCTCGGCTTCTTTCTGGCCTCCACTGGGATTACTTAGTGGATAAAGGATAACTGAGTCTGTGGATCAAGTGTCAGGCCAGGAATGGCTAACGTGGGCGGCCAGGGGCCTCCCGCCCGCTGGCTGGATCTGAAGAGCCCGTCCGCCACACTGTGGCGGGCAGCTGGGCTGGGGGCCGTGAGGCTGGGAGGGAGCGTTCTGGACCTGGGGTCAGAAAGTCCCAGGTGCAAATCAGAACCTCCCTCACAACGCGTCAGTGAACTTGGGCAAACCAGGGGCCTGTTCTGTGCCTCATGCCCTCTTGAGGACGGGCAGATTCGGCCTCACTGCAGACGCTGAGAGGGTTGGATGAGGGGGTGGGGCGGGCACCGGGGCCTGAGTGCCAACCTGCTCCTCCCCTGATGCAGACGTAGCAGCCCCACACCCTGGGGGTGGCGCCCAACCACACATCCTGGTGCTCAGGTGCCGTCAGCAAAGCAGACCAGCAGCTCCCGAGGGCGAGCCAGGCCTCTGCCCCTGCCCCCGACCCGGCCACGTGCTGCACGCTGGACGTCTGGCTCTTTTCACGGACTAGTTCCATCACAGCATGTGACTCTGCTATGGACTGAATGTCCCCCTGAGAGCCACAGGTTGAAGCCCGAACCCCCAACGTGACTGCATTCGGAGAGGCAGCCTCTAGGGCGTAATTAGGTTACATGAGGTCATGGTGTGGGCCCTGACCCGGTAGGCCTGGTGCCCCTATAGGAAGGGGCAGAGGCACCAGAGCTCTGTCCTTCCGTGTGTGTGCACAGGAGGAGGTGGCTGTTGGCAAGGGAGAGCTCTCACCGGAAAGCAACCAGGTGGCACCTCCGTCTTGGACGTCGTCGGGCCTCCAGGGCTGTGAGAAAGTGCAATTCTGCTCTTTGTGCTGCCCTGTCTGGGGTGTTGTGTTATGACAGCCCTAGCAGACTGGTACCCTCTCCAAATGCCACGGTGACCCGGCCCCCCCTCTCACTTTACTGCCTGGGAATAGGACATAGAAAGGGGAGCAAGGAGAGTCCTGGACCAGCATCCTGGGCCTGCCTGAACCCCTGGCTTCTGTGTGACCTCAAACAAGTCCTGTTTTCTTTCCGGGCCTCAGTTTCCCCCCACAAGATGAGGACATGGTACTGAGTGACCTCTGCAGGCTCCTCCACACCTGGCGTGCGGCCCTGAAGACAGGCAGGCTCAGAGCGGCCCTTACCCTGATGGCTGAGTGCATGCTGGGCCCTAGGAGGGCGGCAGAAGTCCCTGGACTCCCCGGCGGGGCCATGCAATGCCCGCCAGCCTGGGGCAGCGCCTACCCCATGGCCCCCGGTCAGTCCGGCCTTTATGGGAACTCAGGAGATGGGCTGCCAGCCGGACCCTTTTGCAGGAGCCCATGGCCAGCTCTGCCCAGGGGCTGTGCCTCAGACGCCCGTCCCTTCAGCGCTCCCGTCCAGCTGGAGCTGTGCAGAGAGAAGAGCCCCCTTTCTCAGCAAGCCAGGAGGGTGGGCCGCATGCCCCCCAGCAGGAGGCTGGGCTCCCCTTGCCAGCGCAGGCCCACCTGGCTCCTCTGTCCTCACCGTGTGCGTGGCGGAAGCGGCCGCGTCCTTTAGAGCAGAGCCCGTCTTGGAGCCTGACACTGATGGACGGGCCGGGCCGGGCTACCGCCGGGACGGAGTGAGTCCACTCCCTCAGGCCACGGGAGAAGCTGGGCACGGCCCCTGGGCCTGGGGAGGGGAGTTCTAGGGGCAGCGTCCGGGCAGGCGGGCTCGTTGCTGAATCCTGCATTTCTGTGGTTATTTCCGAAAGTGGCCGTGTGCCTCTGACTTCACTGCGGGTCCTCCTGAAGGAAAAGCCTCTCTGGGCACCACAGGGTGTGCTGGTGGCCCAGGCTGCCCCCCTGAGACTCCAGCCCGAGAGGGGAGCTGGCTCTCTGGGAAACGGGCCTGGCTGGTTCAGTACAGCCTTTCTGCCCATCTTGCAGTTTAAATCAAAAATCCCAAGTAAGAAGAGGTCACCCCTGCACTTGGGCACTTGTGACCTGCCCTGTAGGGCACCTGCTTCCTGAATGTGTTTCTCCCCAAGGGGGCTCACTCGTTCATTCACTTGTTCGTTCACTCATTCATTCCTTCAGCACTAGGTGGCTTTCTTTTTCAGTCTTCACGTCCTGACCTTAAAATGGGGTGGTTTTTCTAGGTCAGAGCTGTCCAGTAGCCACAGAATGAGAGCCATGTGTGTATCGATAATTACAAATTTGCTAGTGTCTGCATTAAAAGTCATAAAAACAAACAGGTGAAATTTAACTTTGATCGTGTATTTAACCCAACAATGCAAAGCACTGTCATCTCAGCGTGTAACCTGCGCCAAACGTGTTAAAGAAGAATTCTGCTTTGCTGGCACCGAGACTCTGAAATCCTCTGTGTGTTTTCCTGTTTCGCTCCCCAAACTGGGACCCAGCACAGCTCTTGCCCCGCCCCCCACCCCCATGAGAATCCTCGCATCCTGGTCTGTCTGCTCTGGGTCTCAGGGTGTGAGAGGAGGGCCTGGCCAGAGGGCAGAGACTGCCAGGCTGGGGCTCCTGGGGCCGGCAGGTTGTGGACGCTCCCCTGGGAAGCCCTTGGGCCAGGCAGCTGCCCCGAGGCCTGGAGGCTGGGGTTGGGGGGGTCTGGCTCCTCGTCCTGTCCCATCCACTGGGGCCGTGGGGGCTGGGAGGGGCAGCTTCCTTTCTGCTCTCAGGTGTGGTCTGGGATAAAGCAGGCCCTGGAGGCACAAGAGGGAGGCTAGCACTGGATTCCTGCAGAGACAGCCCCCCGGCTGGTGGGCTCTGGGCTGACGAGTGAGGTGGGTTAAGTTGCCCAAACTCAGGGAGGTTAAGGGGGGGGTTGGGACCCAGACGCCTCCAGCACAGCCACCTACTGGCTGCTGGGCAGCAGTCGCTGTACCGCTGTGCGCTGCCCCGGGGGGCAGCTGAGCTGGGAGCAGGTGGGAGGTGGGGGTCTCCCTGTCTGGGCCCGGCGGCCCCAGCGCTGGGGTCTGAGTGTGCGCGCAGTGCAGAGCAGGGAGCGTGTGGCTGCACCCAGGACGGCCACCCCTGTCCTCCAGGGGCGGCCCCTCATCCCCCCGCCGGCCCCTTTCAGCTGATCCACAGAGCGCTGTACAGACTCTGCCCCGTTAGCCTCCCGCAGGTCTCGAGGTAACTGGGTCCACTTTGCAGGAGGGGAAGCCGGGCCACCTCACTGTTCAAGGTTTACAGCTGGACCACCCATCAAGCCATCCCGTCCCAATGCCCCCTGGGATCCCAGACGCAGGACATGTTCACAGGAGCAGAACCCCCCCGGTAGGGGGCGAGAAGCGAGGAGCTGGTCTAGGGCAGTGAGCGCCTCTGAGTAGCTGCTTCTGAGCCCGGTGCAGGGCATGCTACTCCTCAAAGTGCCATCTGTAGCCACTCTCGCTGAATTCTCTCAGGGAGTCACAGAGGTCCTGAACGGAGGTTCAATCCCCCTTGCACAGGTGAGAAAGCAGAGCTTCAGAGAGGTTCAGCTCTCCGTGTAAAGGCAGCACAGCTGCGAAGGGCAGAGCTGCCAGGATCGAGCCCGTCCGACCCCGAGGCCATGCTTTCCTTCCGTTCGTGCACACCGTCACCCTGAAGGCGCGTCCCGCTCAGGAACAGGCACGTGAAGTTTGGGTGCGTAGCTGGGACCCCCGGGAAAGGGCCTAAGCAACGGAGCGAAAGCCACGTGCAAGGAGGGGGTGAGTCTTGCGGCCGTGCTCCATCTGGAAGCCAACTCCAGCTGGGCCTTGGGGAGAGTCTGCAGAGGCCGGCGGCGAGCGCTGTGCCTTGGACCCAGGAGATCAGGGAGGAGCGAGCGGGCATCCTGGGACGAGCCCGCGCGTGCCTGCCCGCCTGTGTCTCCGAGAACCCGGACAGCCTCCTTGTTCACTGTCCCCACACGTCTGTCCGTCCAGCCTCTTTGTGAATCACTTTCATTAACGCAGCCTCTCCTTCGATCTCGGTGGCTCATAAGCTGCGACTTAAGGTGAAAACCTGTCTTCTGTTTGACAGGGAGGGAGGCGAAAATGACTATGTGAACAGAAAAGTGCAGGTTACACAATCACGTGTCACAGGAGATCAGGAGCTGAGCCTTATATCAGCTCCCCAGGCAGCCGGGCCTCTGTGAGCCTCCCGGCCCTGCAGCTGCCCCACCAGGTTCCCCCCCCTCCCCGCTTCCCGCTTTGGGGCGGCCCAGCCGGGCCTCTGTCTGGAGCTTGTTTTCCTGACTCGGCTGGTGACATGCTCCCCCCTCCCCTGAGCACGTCTCGGCCCCGGGCTTTCTTCCGGAAGGTGCATCCAGGCCCCAGTCCTGGCTGTGGAGACCCAGGACCCACCGCATGGCCCGAGGCTGCCCCCTCTCTCTCCAGGGGCAGCAGGGGGTGTCCGGCCCAGGCACGGGTCGGATGATAATCACAGCCCAGCAGTGACAGGTGACTTTTATCGAGTCAGACCCCCTGGCCCAACGGGACTCACTGCTTTGAATTCTCACAGTCTCCACAGGAGAGCAGCTGACCCAGTGGCATCTCTGGCCAGTGGCAGGGGAGGCCTGACAGTTTTCTTGGGTCCCAAAGCCGGGCCCGTTCACCTCTCCACCAGGTGCCTCCCAGCAAAACCTGACATCCGATTTTCCATTCAGAAAGCTGACCCCTCATCCACAGAATGAGAGAGTGTGTTTGGGAGAAGAGGGGGTCCGGGCAGAGATCCACTTAAATGAAGAGACAGTGGGAACTGGGGCTTCTGGGGTGTGGGGCCCTCCCGCACCAGCAACAGGACCCTGGGGGGGGCTCCCTGAGGGACTCGGGTTCCTGCACCGGGGAGGGCCCCGGCTGCCAAGGTGCAGCCATGTGCCCGGGGCTGAGCTGTGGGGTCACGGAGGTGCTAAGTGCAGGCGGGACGGCTGTCCCGTTCTATAGTTGGAGTGGACAGAGCCTGTCTGCATGACTCCATCCATCTGTCCGTCCGTCCGTCCGTCCATCTGTCGGTTGTCCCTCTCCTTCGCCACACTCCTGGCCTGGCGCAGAGGCTCCGGGAAGATCTGTGGGGTGAACATGCTGCACCTCTGTCCCCTTCCCCTGGGTGGGGAGAGGGCAGGCCTGGGTGGTCCCGGCGTCTGGGGGCCTCCCCAGGCCCCGCCGCGCAGAGCCCGGCTGCCCGCCCGCCCTGTCTGGCCTGTGCAGCCCCCAGCGGCTATTGTTGGGAAAGTATGTGGCCCGACAACCTGAGCCCTGTGGGAGTGCCCCCCTCCCCCACCCCCGCGCGGTCATCCGCCGGGCAACTCCCAGGAAGGAGGCTGCTGCCTCTGGCCTGGTGAGGGGCTGGTTCTGCGAGCCAGGCCCCGCCTGCGCCTTGGCCGCGGGCAAGATCTGTCCCTGGCAGGTGCCGCTCACCCCCACGGAGGCCGCCAAGCCATCCCTGGGATGTGTCCCAGGCCCCTCCCACAGCTAGCCTTCCCCCACCCCCCGGGCCAAGCAGTCAGGGAGGGGTGTGGGGGTCAGGCGGCGCCGTCCTGACTTTTCTTAGCGTGTTTTATGCAGTCATCTAGAATGACAGGGCCTGCCAGGTGTTTGCTCCCACGACCACGAGAACTCCAGGCTGCATCTCGGGACAGGCCAACCTGACCCATCGCCCTCCGAGCCCGGGCCCTGCAGAGAGTGGGCAAGGAAGGGGCCCTGCTGGGCTGGCCTGGGCGGGGCGGATACACACTTTCCCACACACCCTCCACTTCCTTATGAGGCTCAGAGAGGTGAAATGACTTGCCTGTGGTCACACAGCAGCGTGGGGGTTGGAGCTCAGGTCCGCTCAGCCGGAGGCGGCTCGTTTGACTTTGCAGCCCCGATGGCCTAAGCTGACACCCGCCCCGCACACACTGCCCGACAAGGGCCGTGCTGTCCAGCGCCGGCCCCGCTGCCCCCCAGGCCCTTGGACTGCGGCTCTCCAGGCCTTGTGGCCCTAGCCCCTGGCTTCCTGGCCACCAGCAGCCCGCTTGCCGTGCCCGCTGGCCCTTGGTTCTAAAGTGGGCGCTCCCCCAGCTCCCCAGCGTGTGCTCCCCTGGCTGCCCCGTCCTCAGTCCCCTCCCTGGCTCTCGAGCCTACTGACTGCTGGCCGCCAGCCCCGAGGTCCCCGGGTCCCAGGCCCCCACCGCCACGGCTGGCTCCAGCTGCCCTTCCCTGTCTCCACCCACAGCGGCTCAGGGAGCCTGTGTCCCTGTCCAATTCTGCAGCTCTCTGCCGTCTCCGGCCCAAGCCTTCGTCCCGAGGACCACGGGGCCGGGCCAGGCTGCCCAGTCTGAGGGTGCGGGCGCCAGCCTCCCTCGGAGGCCACATGGTACTCAGACGTGGGGCCGGAGACGTGTGTGGGAGCCGTCGGGAGAGGGTCAGTGCTGTCCAGCCCGCTGGTCCCTTTGTTTGAGATCTCCCCACCCCCCGACTCTGTGGCTCTCTCAGCTCACCCGTCGGAGGCAAGAAGCTTCCATGTGGCCACACGGCCTCTCCCACCCGAGGCCCTGGCCAGCCCAGCACCCTCCCTCTGGCCAGGAGTCTGCTGGCCTCTCTGTCAGAGGTGAGGGGACTCAGGAAGCAGAGGATGGGACACCCGGAGGGCCAGAGCGTGAGGACAAGCCCAGCCCTTTCCTAGATGTCGAGATGTTGGAGGTTTCTACAAAGCTCTCTCCACCTGACTCCCCACGAGTGGAGCCAGCCTGGAGAGGCTGTTCCTGTGTCGGGGCAGCCAGACCCAGTGGTCATGGGAATGGTCCGAGTCCAGTGCCCGGGCCGAGTCACGGAGCCCAGTTCTTCCCTCGGGCCTCAGGGACATGCCTGACACCCATGTCTGACACCCACGGGCTGCTCTGGCCCGTGTCCTGGGCCCAAGACCCTGGCATTCTCTGCCCAAGTGGCCGAGTGACTGTCTTCCTCGCCGGTCCCCTCCTGAGCAGCCAGGCTGCTGGGACTAAGGGGTGGCCAAGGGTGGCTCTTTGTCGGGGCGCAGCTGGGTGTGGTCACTGGGAGTGTGGTGTCCAGCCCGGGTTCACATGTCCACACATGATGAGGGACCAAGCAGGAGGGGGTGTCTAGGGAAGGGAAAGCTTTAGGCCACGTTGCGTCAGGGACCCCAGAACTGGAATATGACATCCAGGCCACGTAGGGATTTGTCCGGTGGGAGGATGGACCAGTGTTATTTACTGCGCAGTCGTTCATCCTGGTGTGTAACTTCCAGTGTTTGGACGTAGAGCACGGGGGCGTCTCGGCATTCTTGGTCCAAAGGGGTTCCAGTGGAAGTCACACCTGCGTCACCCCCCAGGAGCCCCAGCCTGGGGGTCTGCCTGGAGTCCAGGCTGGGGAAGTGGCGCACGGGGGGCAACGTTGAGGGTTTAGACTTCACCCCCAAGGGCCATGGGAGCCTCTCCCTGATCCGGAAGGACACCGAGACTCAGAGAATTCAGGCAACTCGGCAGAGGCCACACAGCACATCTGCACGCAAGGGAGTGGAGGGCAGGGTCCTTCCTCTCCTTCCTGGCACAGCCTCATTTCTGCACGAGTGCAGCTCTGGAGCCCAGTCTTCTAACCGTTAGTGGTGTCCTCGAAGTGCGCCCTATGATTTATTAATACTGGGTTGGAATACTTCAAAGTCCCGTGGCTGCTGTGTCAGGATCGGGCCCTGATGGAAGACTGATGCTCAGAGAACAATTTGCCTCCCATCAAAAATGCATAACGGTGCTGGGAATGGCCGCGAGACCTGCATTACGTCCAACACGCGCCCCCGCCACTGTCAGGGATGAGCGCGCAGCCTGGCGCCCGTGTGGCCCGCGGAGACGCAGGCCCTGGCTGGCTTGTAGTGTCTGGGAGGGTGCAGTCTCCGAGCCCCTGGTCAGGGCAGGACACTGGGCTCCAGTCCTGCTCTGGCCCCACAGAGGCAGGAGGGCAGCTGGCACAGTGCTCAGGGCTCCCCACTGGGAGCCTTTAAAAAGGCTTTAGGCAAAATGGATGAAGGAATTTTCTAGGGCAAGGGTGTGCCATCCACTGAGGCAGCCACTGGCCACATCTGGCTATTGAGCTCTTGGAATGTGGTCAGTGCGACTGAGGGACTGACTTTTAAATTTAATTTAATTTAATTTAAAAAAGGTTTTTTGGCTGCTTTGGGTCTTCGTTGCTGTGTGCAGGCTTTCTTTAGTTGCGGCGAGCTGGGGCTACTCTTAATTGCGGTGTGTGGTCTTCTCATTGCAGTGGCGTCTCTTGTTGCGGAGCATGGGCTCTAGGTGTGTGGGCTTCAGTAGTTGTGATGCACGGGCTCAGTAGTCGTGGCGCATGGGCTTCGTTGCTCTGCGGCACGTGGGATCTTCCCCGACGAGGGCTCGAACCTGTGTCCCCTGCATTGGCAAGCGGATTCTTAACCACTGCGCCACCAGGGAAGCCCCTCATTTAATTTTAAGTAACTTAAATTTAAACATTGACAGTGCAAGTCCAGGGTGAGGACAAAGCTCCTGGTGGGGTCTGGACTACACAGGTGTGGGCATTTGTCAGAACTTACGTACTGGTACCTTTAGGACTTGTGAATTCCACTGTGAGTAAGTTTGACCTAAAACAGATGGATCTTGAACTCTAGTTGGAGATGTGTATGTGGCAGTGTTCGGATTGAAGTCTAATAATATCTCCAACCTAAATGCATCCAGGAAACAATGATGGACCAGTGGACAGGTAGCAGGTGGATAGGTGGACAGGTTTGTGGTGAGAAAAATGCAGCCTGTGTAACTGAAACCTGGGCAGTGAATAAAAGCCTCGCGTGTGATCGAGGTCCAGGGGTCTCCTGTGACTCCTCTGCGATACCCGGCCCAGCACAGAGTAAGCGTCCAGCCTGTGCATGTGAGCTTGATGTGGGACAGGACAGTCTGGGCAGGATGTGCTTCGGTCGGGGTGGGTGGGGTCAGGCGACTGGGCACCAGGGGAGCCGTTGGAGGCTCTGGCAGTACCTGGGGGGTGGGGCACGTTCCAGACACTGTCATTTCCAGGCCCGGAATGGGGCGGCCTTCCTCTTCCTGTGGCCTCTGCCCCCTGTGGAAGGCTGCACTCCTGGGTCTGTGCTGCTCGTAAGTCCGGTCAGTTGAGGCATGGCCGCTGAAGGGCCAGTCACTCACCAGAGGGCTCAGGGGTATCTGAGTGGCCTTGGCTCTGCTGTCGCTCACCCTGCTTTGCAGCAAATGCCATTTGCAAGGCAGGTCGCCGCCCTCTACAGTTTGTCTCCTCCTTAGCAGACCCAGCGAGGACCTTTCCTTGGCAACCCAGGTGTGGAGGAAGGTGGCCAAACTCCAGACTGTTAGAAGCCGGCTGCAACTGGTGGGACCATCCAGTTTCTTCCTGTGTTTTCCAGGGCCAAGGGGGCAGGATGACCGTGCCTTCAGGGGCCACCCTCCAGCCATGCCCAGCATGTAGGACAAACCCCAGACAGGAATCGGCCCCCTGGGATCAAGTTCCCTGAGAGTCCTTGGAGGGCGTGTCCAGTCCAGTCCTGACTGCCAGACTCCCTTGAGCCTCCTGGGGCCTCCTGTCTCCACTGCCGCCCGCGTCCGGGGGCTGCAGCACATGGGGCCCCCTCAGGTGCCGCCCTCGTCCCACCTGGCAGGCAGGTGTCTGCGGGGATGGGACCCCCTCTCCTCTGCCCATTCTCTGCTGGCAGGTGGGAACATAGGCAGGTGGACACTGAGACTTGGAGCCTCGAGACTCCCGCAGGCTGCTCTGCTCACCCCCGGGAGACAGCCACCCACCCCTTGCGCAGCCAGGGCCACAGTGCTGGGTTCGGGAGGCCTGTCCATCCCGCAGGCCTGTGCACTTGCCTAGAAGCCCCGCTGGCCCTCAGGGGAGAAAGCTCGGCCCGGGGGTGCAGGTGTCCGGGACACATGTCCCTCAGGCGTCCCCCCACCAGAGCTCAGGCCCACAGCCAGCCTGGTCTGACATCACCGCACCCCTCTTTGACTGTCCCCGGGTGGCGGCAGGCGCCGCCCCACCTGAACCTGGAAGAGGCACGAGGGCCACAGGGGACCCAGAAGCCCTGTGCCTGTTTGAGGAGGCCACAGACACCCGCTTCTAAGTCCAGGGACCCCATGGGAGCTACACGAGGAGCTGGGTTTTCAACAAAGCTGAGCCAGTGAGCTCCCCACCCAACCCCGTCCCACCCACCCGACCCTGCTGCCGACCAGCGGACACTTGCTCTGGTGTCCCTGTGGCACTCGAGCTTATCCCTGGGGGTGCTCCCTGGGGAGGGGTGCTCCTGGGGGAGGGGTGCTCCCTGGGGGATGGGTGCTCCCCGGGGAGGGGTGCTCCTGGGGGAAGGGTGCTCCCTGGGGAGGGGTGCTCCCTGGGGGAGGAGGTGATCCTTGGGGAGGGGTGCTTCCTGGAGAGGGGTGCTCCCTGGGGGAGGAGATGATCCCTGGAGAGGGGTGCTCCCTGGGGGAGGAGGTGCTCCCTGGGGGAAGGGTGCTCCCTGGGGAGGGGTGCTTCACGGGGAGTGCCTCTCTGAGCTGTTGCTGAAGGATGGTTCCTGTCCTCCCCTCACCTGACTGACCAGAAGGCAATGCTGGGGCCTCTTCCTCAGCTCCCACGTTGACCCCAGGCTGGGACCCTGTCTTTCTGAAAGGGCGGCCTGCTGCCTGGTGACCTGCCCTGAGACCCTGTGCACAGTGCTTGTGGTGTGTGCAGGACGAGCTGGGGAGCAGCTGGCCCTGCCCCGTGCGGACAGCAGCTTGGCCGGGGCTGGGAACATCTGGACATGAAGGCTAGTGGCCCAGCCGCCTAGGCTGGACCCCATGGCCCCATGCCCTGGACCAGGACCCCACCCGCCAGTCCCTGGTGGTGAGGACCAAGCAAGGGAGGCTGCAGCTCCCAGTTCACAAATGAGGAAACTGAGGCCCACAGGGCACTGGCACCGTGCTCTGCCAACAACTCTGCAGCCAGACCTCCGACCACACACCCCGCGGGGCTTCCCCTGGAGACGGTCAGGAAGCCCATCCATGCAAAAGCCCAGGGACTCAGAAGGGCATGAAGTTCAGCCCCTCTGGCCACTTTCCAGGGGCCCACCCGTGTCTGTGGTGGGGTCGGAGCCCAGGGAAGTAAGTGTGCACACACGCTCGCCCGCGCTCACACACACACTTTTTTCCATAAACTGGTGTGTGGTGCCGTGTATGTCTGCAACCTGCTCACTCCACTGCCCTCTGTCCGTGTTCTGCTGTCCACACTGCGCCCCCGCCAGCCCTCTGCCCACCAGCGCCTGGGCCACCACCCGAGGGGCTGCACGAGCTCCCACTCCACAGGAACCGAGGCCGGGGCGTTCAGGGAGCCCTCAGCGCTCGGCCCGTCCACAGGTTGGATTTGAACATCCGGGTGGAGAGTGAGGTTGGCCATCTCTTCACATGTGCTGTTCCCGTTTCCTTTCTGGGCTCGGCCTCTTCTTGCCCTTCGAGGGAAGCATGACTTACGCCGTAGACAAAATGTTCTCCTGGGCCCCGCCCCTCACCTGCCTTCCCAGTGCAGGGACCCTGGTGGGGCTGGGCGGTGCTGAATGAGCCCTCGTTGCCCAAGAGCTGGGCACACGTTGAAAGGGGTCTGTGGACTGAGCCAGGCCTGGAAGAAAGCAGGCGACCGCCTCCCCAGGGAGGGTAGAGCCAGGGGACGCTGAGTCATGGGCAGCGGAGCGAGGGCGCAGGGGTCGGCTGCTGCCCCAGAGTCCAGCTCTCCCGGCAGCCCCCCGGGGCGGGTAGCTGCTCAGCGTGGCCTCAGTTTCTCCATCCTCTGGGCAGATTCCCATCCACCGCACGGGGGTCCAGGCAGGCTCACGTGTGCACCTGCGGGACTTTATGGCCTCCGTGAGGTTCTCAGGGCCTGTCCTCACCAAAGCTCTCCTGACACCCGGGCAGCCTCCCCTGGGGACATTTCTGGGCTCCCATCTGGGTGCCGGGCTGGGTACCTGCCGTGGAGGGGTGCGAGCTCTCCCCACCTGCAGCCGGGTCCCCGGCCGGAGGGGCTGCTCTCCACCTGCCCCCTTCCCTCTTCTGGACGCTGCCCGCTCTCAGTCTCCTGCCAGGGTGGACGGGCTCTGCGGACTGAGTGCTGAGCGCTCAGAGCAGAACTGCATTCTGTTGACAAACGTGCTGACAAGGCTCTCAGGTTCCCCGGTGCTGTGTCAGGTGCCTGAGGGAGGGGCAGCTCTGGCCGTCCTCACCAACCCTCCATCTCATCCTAGCCCAGCCAAGAGCCCACTGGGAGCAGAGAGGAGGCCGTGTGGGCCTCTGTGTCTCCCCCCATGTGCCCCTGGCCTGGTGCTCTGCCCGGATGTCTGCTTCCTGTGGCCAGCTGCCCACTGGCCGGGTGCCTGAGGGTCCCGCCACTGTCCTGGAGGTGGCCAGGGGCTGAGATCCCCTCAGGCCTGTGCCCCGCGGGCCTCCCTGCGTGGAGCTGAGCACACAGGGTTCCTCGCCCAGGGCCCACAGCTGAACATGGTCGGGGCCCTGACCCCGTCGAGGTGGGGTGGGCTGGGGGATGACCTCAAGGGGGGTTTGCTGAGCAGAGTTTACATCAGGCTTGTTGGCAGTTGGTGATGCTATTCAGGAATAACTGTGAATGTTCCCCTGCCCCCAAGTCCCTCTGTGGTCGTGGACTCTCCGAGCCTCAGTTTCCCCAGGGAGCTTCCCTCACCCCCATGTACCTGGGTCCCAGATCTCCGACACCTGCTCCTCCGCAGGTGGGCACCTTCGGGGCCCCAGGAACCGTGCTCCAAGGTGGCTGGGGGTGGGGTGTCGCAATCAGAAGGGAGCCGTCCCCTGGGGGTCAGTGTCATGCAGGAGTCCTGGGCCCATAGCCTGAGTCACACCTGCCGGCCTGCCCCTGTGGCAGCTCCCGCAGGCGCGTTCCCGCCCAGCACCTCACCTGCGTGACCTCTCGGACGGGCCACGGAGGCCCTTCCCAGAGTGACAGCCGTGAGCCATAAGTGACTACTCCAACCTGAATCAATTAAATCGAGTGCCGTGAACACTTCGTCCCCAGGGGCACCAGCCATGCTTCCAGGGCTCAGCGGCCGTGCGTGGCTGGCGGCCTGCGGATAGGCTCGTGCAGATACAGAACCCGTCCGTCAGCTCTGGGCGGCACTGCCCTCTGGGGAGGCGGCACTGCCCTCTGGGGAGGCGG
>NW_021703769.1:85851493-85855948 GCF_005190385.1 Monodon monoceros
GGCGGCACTGCCCTCTGGGGAGGCGGCACTGCCCTCTGGGGAGGCGGCGCTGCCCTCTGGGGAGGCGGCGCTGTCTCGCTCTGCGGCTGGGGAGCGGGTCTCAGAGGCTTCCCTGCAGCCTGCCAGCTCTGCTCCTCTGCCCATTGGGCGGCCCTGCCTCCTCTGTGTCCCCAGGGCCCCTTCCTCGGCTGGGACAGGTGCTGTGAGGAGGGGCAGCTCTGGGCTGAGAGGTGGCCCGGGTCCTGCAGGCATCACCGTTAGAAACTCAGCTGTGGGACCGAAGAGCACCCTGCTCTGCCCAGGAGGGGCTGGAAAGCTGAACCCCCAGGCCCTGCCGACGCCCCCTGGCTCGGAGGGTGGGGCCTCAGGTGGGGCCCCCGTTGTCCCATCAGAACTCAGCCTGAGCACACCAGGGCCCGGGAGCCAGGGCTCCAGCTCGAAAAGGAGAGCAGGCCAAATGGATTCTCTCTTTCCTTTAGGAATTTGGAAAAGGAAATATGGAAGGAATGTGCCGTCAGCAGAAAGAATGAGAGCAGAACAATTGTGAAATATGAGGCTCCAGGGAGAGGTTGAGGACAGACAGGACGAACAAGGCGGAGCTGAGGCTGGGAGGAGGCCGAGGCACAGTTCTCAAAGTGGGCACCGGGGACCCCTGCGGGCGCCCCGGGGCTCTTCTAGGCATCATGGCGCTGAGACGCTGTTTGCCTTCCCTCTCCTGTCCCCTCAGGAGTGTGGGCTCTCCAGGGCCACTTGACGAGTGATGGCAGGACAGCAGTGTAGGGAGGATGGTGACGTTTCCCGTCTAGCCAGACGGCAGAGGCCTCATGTGGCCCTCCTAGCCGTGTGTTTTTTATTTTTGGGGAAATCAGTGATGGTTCAGAAGTTATGTTACCAGGTAAATGGGCTTATTATTGTTATTTACAAATAAATGAACATGAAAGCAGTTCTCAATTTAAATTTCCATCGCAGAAAAGAACGAAACAAGAGCTGTTAGGGGTTCTCAAAAGTTTTTAAGAGTTAAAGGGGTTCTGAGGCCACAAAGTTGGAGAACTGTTGGTGAAAAGAAAAGCGAAGACCCACCAGGAGGGAGGGCTGCCCCTCCCCCGGCCACGGTCCCAACAGCCACATGTGTCCTCGTGTGGCTGGAGGTTGTGTCTTTTCCTGTGGACCCCCCCATCTTGCCCCCTCCTTTGCAGGTTGTGCTGGCTGGTCCACAGGGGAAGTAGCAGGTGGACACACCAGGTCCTGGGGAAGGAGTTGGGGAGGGCAGTCCTGCCTGTTGGGCTAGGAGGACATTTCCCGGTTGGAGGGAAAGGATGAGAGAAAGTTCCAGCCAAACAAACTCCAGTGGGCAGTGGAGCTGACTGCAGGCCCAGCTGGCTGACCCAGGGGAAGACAGTGAAATGCGTGCGGACCTCACCCTACACTACCCCCACGCGACACTTTCCGGGCCACCTGCAAGTTTTGTTTTCAGGGTTTCTCTGTCTTGGGGTTACAGTGATGGCAGGGAGCCCTTTGAGGCAGAGACTTGGGGACAAACACCAGGGAAATGTTAGTTTTTGAGGTGCGGGAGCCCAGCCTGCCCTCAGAAATAGTTGCTGAGATGGTGGTCCCCCACCACTGGCCCCCGGCAGGACACAGACACATCTGCGGCGAGGGATGGACAGTGGCCCCCAGGGCCGGGAGGACATCTCTTTGGGCCCACGAGGCCGGGTCATGGGGCCGGCGGGTACTTGGGCGTTTGCCAAGGCTGGAGTTGCCGGACTCATCGAAGAGGACTCCCTGGCCCTCCGGAGGGAGGCTCCTGGGATGCTCTACGGGGTTGTCCCTCCGGCCTCTGGCCTCTGACGGAGCGGTCAGACGGGAAGGGCCAGGAGCTGCCCTGGATGGCGGCGAGAAAGAGCAGTGGGAGGGCCGCGCCCGCTCTGGGTGGGGACGTGCTTTGGTCGCAGGACCCGGACGCCCAGGCTTGTCAGGGAGCGGCGGCGGCAGGGACTCCCCAGCCACCCGCAGAAAGGAAACGAGCAGCTGGAGGGAGCCCCTGGGCCCCGGGCTGCAGAGCTGCTGCTGTGGAGTTCGGCTTCCTGGCCCCTCCCGGGCCACGTGCCTGGCGGGCAGCCCTGCCGCTCATTCTTGGTCTCCCCCCGGGCCTGGATGCTAGCTGCAGAGGGGCAGGGTTCCAGGCGGAAGAGCCAAGGGCTCCCTGGACAAACCAGAGTCGCCCCGGGCCAACTGGGACAGGATTCCAGCAAAACCTCCTGCGTCTCCTGTGTCGCTGCTGCCCGCGGCCTCCTGGGCTGGGCTGGGCAGAGGAGCCAGCGAGGACCTCCCCTGCCAAGACAAGAGTGGCCGGGGGCAGAGAGGACACCAAGGTCACGTGAAGACTGGGGAGGGGGGCTGCTTGCTATCTCCTCATCTCTGAGATCCCCCCATCTCCCACGTCAGATAAAACCCAAGCGCCCAACGCGCAGTAAAATAATGATGGACCACAGTAGACCCATTATGTGTTCACATAAACGACATTTTTAAGAAAAGATAGCTATATTCTTAAAAAGAGTCGGGAGATAAATAGCATTATTTTACATTTTTGCAGATCTCCTTAATGTTTGGGCTTAAAGGAAAGCTGCTAGTTTCTGCTACCTGCTCTTGTGTTCAATTCTATGCCCCCGTAGCCTCTGGAAAATTGCACTGGGGATTCAGAGCAGAGAGTCCAAACTGAAACAGCGCTCCGTGTCACTTTGTGCGTGGGACACGTTGACCCCACGGACCTGTGAAAGGGTGTCACTTGCTCCTGGGGTCCCCAGTTCTCATCTGGAGAACTGCTGCTCTAAGATATTTAATTTACACAAAAGAAGCAGGAAAGAGGAAGTAAAAACCAGAAGAGCAAAAAAAAACATGAAACAAATAGAAAACAGGCAGAAAAGTGTACACTGGGTCCGACGACGTGGACGTTCACCACGACACAAGCAGCCCGAGCCCCCTGCCCCGCCGGCGCCCGGCTGCGTGCCTGCTGAGGCCGCGTCTCCCCAGGGCACTCACCTCTGCTATTCTGCGCCTGTGTGCACACCCCGTGCCGGCCTCAGGGGCTCTGCTTTTGACAATTTGTCTTCCATGGGCAGTTACGTGCTGGGCTCAGAGGCCCTCTTCCTTCAAGGGCTCATTGGCATTGATTGGCGCCTTCTGCACGCCAGGGTCTGTGCTGGGAGCTCTCAGACTCACCGTGTCCTTTCTTCGTCTCTGCCTCACCTCAGAGCGCACAGGTGTGCCTGTGCTGGGCCCAGCTTGGGCGATTCAACGAGATTTCAACGAGCTTTCGACGAGCCCCTCGGCAGTAGGGGTGGATCACAGGGTCCAGCAGGACAGTCTACAGGCTTGACTTACTGATGGAAGAACTGAGGCCCGGGCGTGGGGGTGAGAAGGCCCCCGAAGGGAAGCTGAACAGGCGCACTGATCCCAGACCTTCACTGGCCACGGGTGCACGTGCAAGCCCTTGGGACGCTGTTTTCAGAGGTGCTTTGCCAGTCAGAGCCCTGGGATGTAGAAACCATGTCACGGGGTGGGTGTGATTCTCCAGGTGGGGCTCGAAGGCCTGGCTGAGCCCCAGCGTGCCCGCTTCCTGGTCCACGAGCCTGTGTTTCCTGTCCATACAGGGTTTGTGCCCCCGTCAGATGGCACTGGGAGGCTCCTGGGGGCAGGAGGGGGCCCAGGGCCTATGGCTGCAGCACCCCAAGCTTCATGCGGTGCTCTCCCTGTGTCCAAATTCCCCCTTTTTATAAGCACTCCAGTCACACTGGATTAGGACCCACCCCAGTGACCCCAGCTTAACCTGATGACCTCTGTAAAGGCCCTGTCTCCAGGCAAGGTCACCTTCTGAGGAACTGGGGGTTAGGACTCCCAAGAGATCTCTTTTGGGGGATACAGTTCAACTCCAGCAGCTGTCTGGTGACCTTATGTGACCCCCAACCACACTTCCTGGGGGTCTTTACTCCCCCCTCCAATGGTTCACTGAGTCCCCCTTCCACAGGGCCCACCTCCCTGACTCAGCCCTGACTCAGCCCCGGGGGATACAGCAGGCTGCTGCCACTGCTGTGTGATGGAGGATAAGTGGGGTGACGTCTCTGTGCCTTGGTTTTCTCATCTGTGAAGTGGGGCCAGACCCCACTGAACAGTGCTGGCCAAGCCCCCAGGCAACGTGGGCCCCCATCAGGAGGAAGAAAGTGCGACATTCCAGAATTCCTGCTAATTCCCCCGGTCCCTGCCCTGCCGCCCTCGCCGCTGCGCCTGGGTGGTCCCAACTGCACAAGCTTGAGCTTTCGCCCACGTGGTTAAAAGTATTGAAATGGCTCTGGATCACCTTTGTCACAGAAAGTGTTTGATCAGCCATTTTCTCACCAGGGCCATTGGGGAGTAGCAGGAATTCTGGAATGTCGCACTTTCTTCCTCCTGATGGGGGCC
>NW_021703769.1:85856348-85873937 GCF_005190385.1 Monodon monoceros
GGGGGGGGTGGGGGTGGGCGGCGGACAGGAGGCTTGTGTCTCAGCCCTTCTGCGGCCAGGTTTCCTGAGTCATCAGAGCCTGGCCACCGAGCATGGCTCGGACCAGGTACCCGCGATTCTGTGGGCATCTGGCAGCTTCCCATCTGGTCCTCGAGCTGTGATGCGGCCACGACCAGCAGCCCCAGTTCACAGGTGGGGAAACTGAGGTCCAGAGAGTCTGAGCAACTTGCCCACAGTCACCCCAGACATACTGCTCATCTGACCCCATCCCAACTGTGCCCTGTGCGCTGAGGACCACTGAGACCCTCTGGGCTCCAATCACACAGAGAATCAGGCCAGGAGCCCCTCCTGATCCTGGGGCTTGGGGGGAGTGACCCCACCCAGGAGGATGAATGTGGCCCCACTCCCCTCAGGCACCCCCCCATCTTTCTAGATCCCCCCGCACCTGACCAGCTCACAGTCGGTGCTCAATAATTGTTGGTTGTTGTGAAGCGAAGGGAGCAGAGAGCCTCTGGAGACACGGCTCGCACACCCAGGAGGAGGAGGGGTGCGGCCTATCAGTCTGGGGCTCGCGGGCAGCCTCTTGGTGGCTGGGTTTGGCTCCAGAAGAGCCTCCGCTGAGCCGAGGCTGCAGCCGCCCCTGGGTAGGCGCCCACCCCCATGTGTCGGGAAGGGAGCCTGGCCAGGTGGCTGCGGGGTCCTGGACTCACACCCAGGTTCAGTAGGTCAGGGTGGCTTCCCGAGGGGCTCCGCTGCAGGCAGCCAGGAGGAGCCCCCTTGAGAACCAGACACAAGGGGGCTGCCTGGTGAGAGCTCAGGACCCACCCTCCCGCCTTCCCCGTCTGCCCCCAGGTCCCCACCAGCATCAGGCTCTGAGCCCCTGGCCCTGCTCCTCCCTGCGACCTTCACTGGCTTCTCCCGAAGACCCCCTACACCCCGATTCCTGCTGTGGCTGCCCCTCAGAGCCCGCTGCCCGCTCTCCCAGGCGACGCCTGTAGTGACGTCTCGGGTGGAAAGTGGTGGGGAAGGGGCCTCGAAGCCTGGGAGCCCCCTGGTGTCTCAGGCCCTGTCTCTCCAGGGCAGCCAGGCTCAGGGGTCCAGGGCACTGGAAAGATGGGATGTCCCCTGGCTCCCCTCTGGGAGCCCCAGTCTGAACGGACAGGTCCAGCAGGCAGCCCGAGGCCTCACCCCCGCCCCGGCCTGTGCTCCCCAAGTCTGGGCCTCTACCAGTTCCCGGGCACTGAGGAGGGCTGGGGGCTCGGGCGGGGGCCTGTCGGGAGCTGGACAACATGTTCCTGTGGCCCCTTCCCCCCTGGGATAAGCCTGGGCTGGGGGGGCTCCCACAGTGGGGGGCACTCCGGTCACTCACTGTCCCCTGGGGCCCGGCTCTTCCTGCCCTGTGGGATCTGGACAGAGCCCAGAGCCCATCAAAGAGGCCGTTCCTTAGCCCAGTGGGCAGGTGGGGGTGGCACCAGGCACTCAGCCATTTGTCCTGAAAACAGGCCCCAGGTGTTCCCGAGATCCTGCGGCTGCGAGCAGAGCCTCTGCTCCTTCCCACCGGGATTTCACTCGTGTGTGCGTGTGTGTGTGTGCGTGCGTGTGTGTGTGGCCACTGGGGCGAGGGGAGGGACCTGGGGGTGGGCAGGACAAAGGAGGCACCCTCGGTGGCTTGTGTCTGTCTGCTCGGGGCTGTAACAGAACATCGGGGGGCAGCTTAAACCACAGGCATTTGTGTCTCGGTCTGGAGACGGGACGTCCAGACCGAGGCGCCGGCAGTGTCTGGTGAGGACCCGCTGGTCTCTGTACACCTTCAACAGCCCCATGAGGTCCACCCTGTGGGCTGTTTCACAAGCGAGGAAACAAACGGAGGCCCTGAGAAGTAGGTCACATGCCCGTGTGTATTAAGTTAGAAGCGGTCGGAGCAGGGACGCTGGCCCAGGCTGGCGACTGCTGGGCAAACGGATGGCACAGCAGCCATCTGGTGCCCATGCTCTCCTGAGCTGCAGGTCTTTGGAACCTAGAGCGTCTTTCAGACACAACCCTGCCCAACCACAAGGCCTGGGGTCTCTGCTGTGGGCGTGGCCTCCCTGTGAGTAGCAGCCGCAGCTCTGCTGTTGTTCAGTCACAGAAACCGGCATGTAAGGAAACCGTTGTGGAATTAGTTCCGTTTTCTCTGTAGACGAGATCTTTCAAAACAAGGACTCTGGGCGGCTGCAGCCTGGCGAGGGTCTGGATAATGTTTAAGTGCTTCCCTGCGATGCTTGGTGGACCCAGGAAAGGCCGGGTCAGTGACTGATCACTGCCCAAGGGGGTGGGGAGGACAGAGGACGGCAGGAAAAGTACCTTAAAAAACCCTGGGTCGGGCTTCCCTGGTGGCGCAGTGGTTGGGAGTCCGCCTGCCGATGCAGGGGACATGGGTTCGTGTCCCGGTCTGGGAAGATCCCACGTGCCGCGGAGCGGCTGGGCCCGTGAGCCATGGCCGCTGGGCCTGCGCATCCGGAGCCTGTGCTCCGCAACGGGAGAGGCCACAACAGTGAGAGGCTCTCATACAGCAAAAAGAACAAAACCAAACCTGGGTCCTCCCAGTATTTCCCCAAATCCCAGCTAAATTCTGGGGAGTGGCGAGAGCTGTCTGTAGCGCTCAAGGCCGTCAAGGGGCATTTGTGTGAAGTTCTAGGCCGTGACCAGCTGGTGTCTTCTTACTGAACTCCGTTAGGTGGTGGTGCGGGAGCCTTCAGAAAACCTACATGCCCCCGCGGCCAGGCCTATCCACAGAGCCGTGTCCCGGCGTGGCATGGTGTGCTGTGGCGTGGCTGGCATGGCGTGGTGAACGTGCAGAGCCTGCCGGACACGCGCTGAGCCTGCCACGGGCAGTGGGGCACAGGCTGTCCTGGCTGAGCCACCACCTCGCTGAGCTCCGTTTTGTCCAGACCTCTGAGGGGTTCTCTGCAACCACTTCACAGCAGGATCTGACAGTTTTAACTGACCGCCCCCCCCAGGGACCCCCTCCTCCAGGAAGGGGAGACGTGGTCTTCAAGCCCCATGTAGTGCTGCTGTCTGGGGCTCACGATCTCGGAGATGCAGCCCCAGGGGCCGGCAACAGGGATGCCACGGACCTGCGCGTGGTCCACGGCCTTGGGAAAGCTGGTGGGGACCAGGCGGCAAGGACACTGACGGCTGCACTGGAAACAGCCCCGTGGTGTGTGGCCAGTGAGGGGAGTCGACCCAGGCACAAGGCTGGGTCCTAGCAGCCCCTCAGCACGCAGACACCCCTGGGTGCTGGGCTTTGTTCTGGGTGCTGGGCTTTGAGCCGTCGTCACCACTGTCAGCCCTAGAAGGCTCCCCAAGCCTGGCTCTGTGCCAACGCTCAGCCAGCAGGGCCCCCGGCAGGGCCACAACCCAGTCCGTGTGCTGGGTCTGCTCAGGCTGCTGGTTCAGCTTCACCGGGGGACCGTGGCTTACAACCTGGGCGGGGCCTTGGCCAGGAGGACACACAGTTAACCGAGTATTTGCAGTCCCCCACCCCCACGTGGTGGAGGTTCTGGGAAGGGAGGCTGAGGCTGCCCTGCGCCGGGGGGCCGCCTTTCCCACAGGCAGATGCAGGGCAAAGTCCACTCCCGTAGTCAGCTCAGATGGCCTTCTGCTGCCCAGGCTGCGTGGGCAAGCACAGGTGCCCCTGATGGTCACACATACACACGCACACACACACGGGGCATGTGGACACACACATACAGAACACATAGACACATACAGGACACATAGACACATACACACATGGACACACACACACCCAGCTCAGCGTTATAACATGACCTGTCCCACCCGGCTGGTCTGGACTTCTGTAAGCTGGGCACCAGGCTGTGGGTGTCCATCCTGACCTGCCAACATCCTGGGGGCCGTCACAATGAATTCTAGGTGCGTACCAATCATCACGGCTGGAAATTCTGAATCTGGAAGAGAAGAGCAAGCTCCAGGAGGCGCTGGCGGGGGCAGGTGCGGAGCTGGGCGTCCACCCTTGGTCTCCCTTTTAGCCCTCACCCCCCGGGACGCCACCTCTCACCCTCCAGACAAGTACCTTGAAAATCCCAAACCAGAATCACTCAAGTATTAAACCAGGCCCTCGAGATGAGAAAGAGGGGGCCCCTCCTGTTTTATCTGATGCCAAAGAGGAGACCCTGACAGCGTGTGGGTTACACGCCAGCTCCAGGGAAGGAACAGGCTCCTCGCTCTGGGCCGGGGAGGTGGGAGGGGTCCAGGGGACGCTGTCCCCAGCCGGAGGGCCCAGCAGACCCCTCCCTGCACCCGCTGCCCCGTGAGGTGGGTAGGGCAGTGTCAGGGCAGCAGGAGGGGCCGGGGGGGCGCTGCTCGGCTGCTGGATGGGGCTAATCCCAGATAATTGCCATGGGGCGGGGGGCGGGGGGCTCTTGGGGATGGAGCCGTTTCCTTTTCTTTGCACTTAGCTCTGTCGGATGACCCTGAAAGCACCTTGGTGAGGTCTTCAAAGGTCCCGAGAGAGCATTCGGACCCTGGGAAAGCTGGGCCTGAGCGGTCAGGAAACCCGATCAGGCCCCTAATTGCCTGGTGGGGATTAGCGGGGCCCCGGCAGCCCCTCCTCCAGGTGAGCACTCCTACCACCCTGCCAGGACCACCCTCCCAAGAGCGGGGTCTCCTTTGAGCCTGGATTAGTCCAGGCAAACAGATTAGTCTCTGGGGGCCTTGAGAGGCCTGAGAGGCCTGAGAGGCCTGAGGCCCCCCCCCACAACCCAGTGCCCAGGTGGACAGATTGCAGGCGGGGCAAGGAAGGAGCTGCATGTCGTTTAGATAGGGGGGGCGGCTGCCCACCCTCAGCCCCACGTGGGCCCTGAACAGAGCCTGGGGGCTTCCTCTGGTCCTGGCTCACCTGCGGATCGCCCCCCAGCCCCACCAGGCGCAGCTGATCCGCTCAGCCTGGCCCTCATCCAGCCCCTCCTCCTGGCTTCCCTCTCGTCCCCTCCTTCCTGCTTCTCTGACTGGGGTGATAGCTTCCCAGCTTGAAGCCTCCCCTCAACCCCCCGTGACCACTGACCTTCCACCCTCACCCTGTTCTGCTTTCCAAAGACGAAAGGCCTCCATCTCCTGTGATGTTAATGGCCTGTTTGTTAATGTTTGTGCTACAAAGCATCTCCCTCTCTCAGCTGTGTATCTATTCTATCATCTGTCTATCTATATCTATCTTCTAGCCTTATTTTGTGACAGCTGGGGCCCTTTGCAGGGGATTCAGTTTTCAGGATGTGGGAGAAAGAGAAACTCTCTCTTTTAAAAAAAAAATTTAATTGTGGTTACAAAACACAATTAAAATTTACCACCTTAACCATTTTTAAGTGTATAGTTCAAGGGCATTAAGTACATTCACATTGTTGTACAACCATCACCACCGCCCTTCTCCAGAACTTTCCACCTTCCCAAACTGAGACTCTGTCCCCATTCAACATTGACCCCCGCTTCCCCTCCCCCAGCCCCGGGCCCCCACCCTCTACTTTCTGTCTCTGTGACCCTGACTCCCCCAGGGTCCTCAGAGAAGTGGGATCACACAGTGTCTGTCCTTCTGCGTCTGGCTTATTTCACCGAACGTCATGTCCTCAAGGTTCACCCGTGGCGTAGCAGGCGTCAGAATTTGCTTTCTAAGGCTGAGCGATATTCCATTGTGTGGATGGAGCACATTGTGTTCATCCATCGTCCACTGATGGACACTTGCGTGGCTTCTAACTTTTGCTCATCGTCAATAATGCTGCTGTGAACATGGGCATGCAAATATCACTTTGAGATCCTGTTTTCAGTTCTCTTGGATACACACCCAGTTGTGTGATTACTGGATCATGGGGTGATTCTATTTTTAATTTTTGAGGAAACTTATACCATTTTCCAAAGCAGCTGCACTATTTTACATTCCCACCCACAGTGCACAAGGGTTCCAATTTCTCCACATTCTTGCCAACACTGGTTATTTTCCTTTTTTTTCATCATAGCCATCCTAATCTCATTGTTTTCATCTGAATTTCTGTAATGATTAGTGATGTTGACCATCTTTTCACATACTCATTGACCATTTGTATATCATCTCTTTGCAGAAATGTCTATTCAAATCCTTTGCCTATTTTTTTTTATCAGGTTGTTTGATTTTTGCTGTTGTTGAGTTGTAGGTGTTCTCTATATATTCTGGTTGTCACCCCCTTATCAGATATGTGACTGCAAATGTTTTCTCCCATTCCGTGCAGTTGATAGTTTCCTTTGCTGTGCAGAAAAGTTTGATGTAGTCCTATTGGTTGATTTTTGTTTTTCTCACCTGTGCTTTTTGGTGTGAGAAACTCTCTGCGTCTGACTTTTGTGGAGCGTGGCTCAGGATCCTGGCTGGTCTCCCCCTTCCGCCATGAGGGAGCTTGTTAGTAACCAGACGCTTAATTAGCTGGCACATTAGATGTTTCCAAAATACCATTCCTTCTTGCTTATTTTTTTTCCTTTTCTGATCTCTGGAATACCTTGATACTCAGAGCAGGCCTTTGCTGCCTGCTCTCTCTGAAGACCCTCTGGGGAGAACATTTTGGCCCTACCAGGGGGCTTTGGGTGCCAGCTCTTCCTGGGGGAGAGGGGTCAGGCCCAGGGCCAGCCATATGAAAGCCCAGCTGTTGGGGGCGGGCAGGTTGGGTGAGTACCAGGGTGGTCTGGAGGTGGGAGGGAGAGTAGGGCAGAGCAGCTTGAAGCCCAAGGGGTTTGGGGGGCCTGGCTGTGGGCCCAGCTGCCCCAGCACCCCACCACCCAGGAGCTGCAAGCCTGACTGTTTCAAAACGCCAGCTGGTCATGCAGCCTCATCCCCCCTCCTGCTGGGACCCAGAAACTCAGACAGCTGGCCTTGGCCCCACCTCGGGCCCTGGCAGTCCCCAGACCCCAAGCAAGGAGGTGCTGGGACTTCAAAGAGGTCTGGGGACAGGCACAGACAGGGAGACGGATGCTCTGGGTGGGGCAGGCACAGCCCTAGTGGGTGTGGCCCTCTCTGCGGTGCCTGTGCGTGGTTCAGGCTAAATGCCAAAGGGTGAAAAGTGGAGGGGAGGCAGGAGCCGACCCGGGCATCCCACAGATGCACCTTGTCCCCCTGGCGGCTGGTGCTTACCCCGCACACCACTGGGGGGCCCAGGTAGGTGGCTGGCTGGATCAGAGGTCCTGGGTTGGTGACCACGATAGTGGGGAGGTCATGGATGTAAGTGGTTCCCATTCTCGAGGCAAGACCTGCTTTTTAATTTTCATAAATTCTTTACCAGGTATCATTTATGCATGAGCAGAAGAGCGCGCACATCCTAAGTGCACGGCTCCATCTTTTTAAACAAAATAAGTTTATCTGAGGAGCCAGCACCAGGTCAAGAGACTTGGCTACAGCACCCAGAAGCCCCTCCTGATGATTTCGTTCAGAAATGTGTGCATTAATCTGTAAGACTTCCCACACCACCACACAGGGGGAGAGAACTGGACAAAGCAGAGCAGAGATGTCCGGGAGACCGTGGTGATTAGAGTTCTTGGGATGTAGAATTGCATGGAGAGAAAACTCCAGAAGTTTTCAGAGTCCTCCTTGAGTACTCAGGAGATTGGTGCAAGTGAGAAAACTACCCAAGGCAAGGAAAAGAATAACTTAGTCAAGAATGGAGCCTGTTTTTACCAGCCAGGCTGGAACATCTAAGAATTCATAGCACTGGGGAGAGTACTAGAGGTCTAGCCTCAAGAGGGGAAAATATTACCAACAAGGTAAATTTTACAATGTCTGGCATCCAACAAAAAACTAGCAGTCATGCAAAGAAGAAGGAAAATATGACTCATAATGAGGAGGAAAAAAATCAGTGAATTGAAAGTGACACAGAACTAATATGGGTGTTAGAATTAGCAGATAGACATTAAAATAGTTATTCGCACTTTATTCCATCTGCACAAAAAGTTAATAGAGACATAGAAGATAAAGACCTAAATTGAACTTTTAGTAATGAAAAACTACAATATTTGAGATGAGAAATTATATGGAGAAAGTTTTTAAAAGGCAGATTAGACATCATGGAAGAAAAGATTAGTGCATTTGAAGACACACCAATAGGACCTATCAAAAATTAAATACATAGAGGAAAAAATTTAAATGAACAAAACAACTGGGCTTTGGGGCAACGTACATGTAACCCAACATGTGTGTCACTGGAATCCCTAAAGGAGAGGAGAGCAGAAAGAGGACAGAAAAAATATTTGAAGAAATAATGGCTGAAAAATCTCCAAGCTTGATGAAAAATATAAATCCATAGATCCAAGATGCTCAGTGAGCCATAAGCACAAGAAACATGAGGAAAACCACACGAAAGCATGCTACAAATTGCTCAAAACTAGTGCTAAATGGAAAATCTTAAAAGCAGCTAGAGGAAAAAGTTTCATTGCGCACAGAGAAACAAACGTGACAGCAGATTCTCATTTGAACCAGTGAAGCTGGAGGACAGGGGAAGCAGCTTTAAATTATTTATATAAAATACCTGAAAGCCTTGAATTCTATACCCAGTGGAAAAAATCTTTTTTTTTTTTCTTTTAAAAGGCAAAATAGGGCTTCCCTCATGGCACAGTGGTTAAGAATCCACCTGCCAATGCAGGATACATGGATTCGATCCCTGGTCTGGGAAGATCCCACATATCGCGGAGCAGCTAAACCCGTGTACCACAACTACTGAGCGTGCACTCTAGAGCCCGTGAGCAACAACTACTGAGCCCACGAGCCACAACAACTGAGCCCACGTGCCTAGAGCCCTTGCTCCGCAACAAGAGGAGCCACTGCAATGAGAAGCCCGCGCACCGCAACGAAGAGTAGCCCCTGCTCTCAGCAACTAGAGAAAGCCCGCACGCAGCAACAAAGACCCAACACAGCAAAAAAAAAAAAGCCAAAATAAAGACGATTCAGACATACAAAAGCTGAAAGAATTGATCTCAGTAGACTTGTACTTTAAGAAATGCAAAGACTTTCAGGCAGAAGGAAACTGGTATCAGATATAAATATGGATCTACACAAAAGAAAAGGATCAGAAATGGTAAACACAGGGGTAAATCTATAAGATTGATTGTTATTCAAATCTCCTTAAAAGTGACTGAGTTTGGGGTGGGGCAGTGTGAAGAGTTTAGCAAAACCTTTTTCCCAGACAAACATCTATTAAACTGGTCGAGATTAGCAAAGACAATCATTCAAAGTTTCTGGAGATGGACCAAAGGGCTGACAGACAATTGGGAGACGTTTACTCAGGAAAATCTACAGAACTTGGCAAGGAGAGTGCGGCTGTGAGAGCTGAGCTGTGGGGCGCCCGGCCTTGTGCTGCAGGAGGGCTACGTCAGGGGCCTGGCAGCTAACTGGGAGCACAGGCCTCTAGCTCTGCGAGACGGAGGGGTCACTCTGTGTGGGCTCAGCAGATCCCACCCCCAGCAAGGTCCACAGAAGAGCCCTACCAAGCAGGTGGTGGCGCCTGGCCTCCCACTCCAGCTGTTGCTCTGCAGGGAAGATCCAGGCAGAGAGGCCGGTGGAGAGCGCAGTACTTTCCCTCCCACGAACTCTGCTCCGCAGGAGGACTGTCCCGCTGGGCTCAGCTGTGGAGTGTCAGCTCCCAGCGTTCTGGTGTAGAAGGATTGTTCTGGGTGCATTAAGATACCGGTGAACACTGGCACATCCCATCCTGCTGGGCTCTGAGTGGTCAACGATCTGGGCTGGGTGCTGGAGGCACCTGTTACTACCCCTGCCCTCCCTGTAGCTCCGATTCCACGGTGAGGGTCTGGGTGGGGCAGCTGGTGAAGAGCGAGTTCCTCCACCCCCACCTCCTGCTCTGAAGCACAGAACTTCTGCCCAGGGGAGGGTCAGAGCAAGGCTCAAAGACTGCCAACAACTTTCCCTTGCCAAAGGGCCTGACCTTATTTGGGTTGGGCTACAGAGCAATTTGTGCTCCAGGGCATCACTGAAAACAATAGAGCAATCAGCTAGCCACACATTGGTGTGATACTAACAGAGGCAGGCAAGCCAGAAATTTAATGGGGAGATTATGGAAAAATACAGTCAGAGACAGCCTGGCTAAAACTTGAGTCGTCCGTGCTGGTCTGTTAGGCTGTGTGCAAGCCGAAGCCGCACCCTCTGAGGAGTGACAGAGAGGGGACTGCCTTGGAGGGGGCTCAGATATTGTACTTAGCAGACAAAGACGTTAAAGAAACTACCACAAATATGTTCAAAGAAGTAAAGGAGGGCTTCCCTGGTGGCGCAGTGGTTGAGAGTTCGCCTGCCGATGCAGGGGTCGTGGTTTCGTGCCCCGGTCCGGGAAGATCCCACGTGCTGCTGAGCGGCTGGGCCCGTGAGCCATGGCCGCTGAGCCTGCGCGTCCGGAGCCAACGGGAGAGGCCACAACAGTGAGAGGCCCGCGTACCGGAAAAAAAAAAAAAAAGAAAAACCATGCTGAAAGACTTAAAGGAAGGCATGATGATAATGACTTACAAAATAGAGACTATAAGAAGAGACAGAAATTGTAAAAAGAATCAAACGGAAATCTCGAGTTGAAAGTATAATAACCAAAGTGAATGATTCACTAGAGAGGCTCAACAGTAGATCTGAGCTGGAGGAAGAAAGACTCAATGAACTTGAAAATAGATCAATACAGATTATGTAACCTGAATAGAAGACAGATAAAACAATGAAGAAAATAAACAGAGCCAGGGAGAAATGTGGGACACCATTCAGCAAACAACATATGCATAATGGGAGTACTAGAAGGAGAGAAGAAAAATATTTGAAGAGATAATGGCTGAAAACTTCCCAAATTTGATGAATAACAATAAGGACCCAAGAAGGATAAATACAAAGACATCCACAGCCAGACATATCGTAGTCAAAATGTTGAATTCCTGAAAGCAGCGAGAGAAAAGCAATTCATTATGTACAAGACAACCCCAATAAAATCAGAAAGAATGGAAGTCAGAAGGCAGTGGGATGATATATTCAAAGTGCTGAGAGGAAAACACCGTTAACCAAGAACCCTATATCCAGCAAAACGATTTTTGTAAAATGGAGGTAAAATAAAGATATTCCTAGGTAAACAAACAGACAAACAAAACAACAAGCAAATTTATGGTAGCAAACCTGTCTTACAAGAAACGCTCACGTTTGTTTTTCAGGCTGAGGGGCAGCCACATCTGACAGTAATCCAAGTCCACCCAGAGCACAGAGAGCGCCAGCAAACGCAGTCATAAAAAACAGTGTGATTCCATGTGGATTCTCCTTCCTGCTCTTAAGTGATCTAAAAACGCAATTGCACAAAGCAACATGTATAACATTTTACTGTAGGACCTACAGCTTACAGAAATGCCATGTATTTGACGATGACAACACAAAGGAGGAGGGCGAAATGAACCTATATGATGCTGGAGGGCGACTGGAATCCTCAGGAGGGAATGCAGGGGAGGGCCGTGGTAAATAAAGGCAGACAGTTAAATGATTATTAGGAGCATTGCTGGGTAGAGGTGCCCCAGTAATGAATAACAAGGGGGGGCAGGGGAGGAAATTTCTGTATCTTACTGGAAACGAGTTGTGTGAATCTGAAGCAGATTCTGAAAAATCAAGTTGTATATTGTTAGCCCTCAAGTAACCACTAAAAAAAGCTTTAAAAATGTAGATAGAGACATAGTTAAAAATAATCAAAGGAATTGAAATGATACACTAGAAACTGTCCACTAAATACAAATGGAGAACCAGAGGCACAAAATAGTAGTGAGACCCATGGAAAACACAATGTGAAATGTCAGGGGTGAAGCCAATGGTATCCATAATAGCATTCAATGTGGATGGATTAAGCAATCCAGTCAAATTCAGAGATTGTCAGACTGGACTTAAGGAATAAGATTGAACTATGCATTGTCTACAGGAGACGCACTTCAGATTCAAGGACACAAACGAGTTGAAAGTGAAAGGATAGACAAAGATGTGCAGAGCAAACAGCTGCCTCGGGAAAGCTGGGGCTTCTGTGAATATCACACAACATAGACAAGCAAAGCCTGAAAGTTACTATCTGGCCTTTACAGAAAAAGTTGGCCGACCCCTGCCTCACATGCCTACATTACGAAAGAAGAAAGGACTTAAGACGGTGACCTCAGTTTCCATATTAAAAACTAGAAAAGGGGACTTCCCTGGCGGTCCAGTGGTTGAGACTTCGCCTTCCAATGCAGGGGGTGCGGGTTTGACCCCTGGTTGGGGAGCTAAGATCCCACATGCCTTGTGGCCAAAAAACCAAAACGTAAAAAAACAGAAGCAATGCTGTAACAAATTCATTAAAGACTTTAAAAATGGTCCACATCAAAAAAAAAAATCTTCAAAAACTAGAAAAGGCCAAATTGAACACAAAAACGCAAAAAGAAAGAGCATAATAAAGTTACAGTGAAATGAATGAAATGGAAAACAGAACAAGCAACAGAGAAAATAAAAGACACCACAGAATGGTTCTTTGAGAAGATTAATAACATTGATGAGCATCTAGATAGACTGATCAGAAAAAAAAAAAAGATACAGGTTAACAATATTAGGAACAAGAGAGATGATGTCACCACAGAGTCTACAGATGTTAGGGATAACAGGGAGTAATGTGAACAGCTTTTCTTTTCTCTGGCCACATGGCTTGCTGGATCTTCCCCAACCAGGGACTGAACCTGGACCACGGCAGTGAAAGACTGGAACCCTAACCACCAGGCTGCCAGGGAAGTCCTAATGTGAACAGCTTTATCCCAATGAACTCAACAACTTAGTTGAAAAGGACAAGTTCTTTGAAGGACACAAACTACCAAATCTCACTCAGGAAGAAACAGAAACCTAAATAGCTCTGTATCTATTAAAGACCTTAAACCATCAGTTAAAAACCTTCGTAAATTCATGTGAAATTGGAAAGGACCTACAACAGCTCAAACAACTTCAGAAAGGAAGAACAAAGCTGGAGGTCTGACATCTCATGATTTCAAGGCTTATTATAAAGTGATAGTGATCAGGACAGTGGGGTTTGGTGCCAAGGTGGGCACACAGGTGAATGGAACAGAGCAGAGTCCAGAAAGAGACCCACACACATGGACAATTGATCATCAACGTGGTTGCAGAGGCAGCACCGCTGGGAAGGGACAGTGTTTTTAAACAATGGATCTGGAGCAACTGGATGTTTATCAGTCTCTATTTATATCTATATCCATCTATCTCTCTATCTACCTATCTATCTTCCATCTATCAATCATCTATCTATAGAACTTTGATCTATACATTACAGCACATACAAAAATTAACTCAAAATAGGATGTAGACGTAAATGCAAAGCTAAAAACTTCTAGAAGAACACATAGAAGAAGAAGTTTTGTGGCCTTGAGTTAGGCAAAGATTTTTTAGATTTGACCCCAAAATCACAATCCATAAAAAGAAAAAGTTAATACATTGACTTTATCAAAAGTAAAAACCTCCTGCTCTTCAAAAGATACTGTTAAGGGCTTCCCTGGTGGCGCAGTGGTTGAGAGTCCGCCTGCCGATGCAGGGGACGCGGGTTCGTGCCCCGGTCCGGGAAGATCCCACATGCCGCGTAGCAGCTGGGCCCGTGAGCCATGGCCGCTGAGCCTGCACGTCCGGAGCCTGTGCTCCGCAACGGGAGAGGCCACAGCAGTGAGAGGCCAGCGTGCTGCAAAAAAACAAAAACAAAAACAGAAACAAAAGACACTGTTAAGGGAATGAAAAGACAAGTCACAGACTCTGGAGCAAAATCTTTGACCTCTTGTACCTGATAAAGGACTTGTATTCAGGATATGTAAATTCTCTCAAAACTCAATAATAAAAATACAAACAACCCAAATAAAAAGAAAAGAAGATATATAAAAATAAGATCCACAGATGACAAAGAAGTACATAAAACGATGCTCCACATCATTGGCTCTTGGGAAATAAAAGTGAAGTCTATGTGAGATTTACTGCACATTTATTAGGATGGTTAAGATTAAAAAGACTGACCACAGATGAGGAGAAACTGGGTCTCGCATACATCGTGGGTGGGAATACTTTACTTTTTTATTTTAATTTTTTTTTAGAAACTTTATTTTCCGTCAACCTATTTCCATTTTAAGAGTTTGTGGAAGAACAGCTTAAGAGCGCTCGGTGGCGGTTCCTACCCACTCAGTGGCCTGAGCAGCGGGGAACTGCCGAACAGGCACAGAGGCACCTGCACGCCTTCAGACCAGCCCGCCACCTCAGGCTGAGCAGCAGGGAACGGAGGAGCTGGAACAGTCCATTCACCCTGAAATTCCTCCTTGGTCACAGCCTTCTCAGCTGCCGCCTGCTCTTCCTTTTCAATCTCTTCAGGATTTCTGTAGATGTAGAGGTCAGGCATGACCTCCTATGGGTGTTCACGGGAGATGGTGCCACACACGCGCAGAACTTCCCGGGCAAGCATCCACCACATCAGAGCCACTGAGTGAGCTCCCTTTCTAGGATCTTACATCAGGATACATCAAGTTAGTCTGAAAACAGAATGGCCAAGTAATGCCTGAGAGGTCCAAGAGTAAGAAATAATGGAGAAAAGCAGAAGAAAACACAAGCCATTTTAAAAATGTTTTCCTCTCTCCTTAAAGCTTTCATACATTAAAATCATACATTTGTAGCAAGTATTATTATCAGACTCCACTTATTGGGCGAGAGACCCTTGTGGCGTTAGCGAAAAACTTGCCCCTCACATAGCGCACTACCTACACTTGTGAGTTCATCGGCCAGTTGCCTCAACTCCAAGCTCTAACAATATGCTGAGGAATACTTTAAAAAAACACTTTGTAGGGACTTCCCTGGTGGTGCAGTGGTTACGAATCCGCCCGCCAGTGCAGGGGACACGGGTTTGAGCCCGGGTCCGGGAAGATCCCACATGCCGCCGCGGAGCAACTAAGCCCGTGCGCCACAGCTACTGAGCCTGAGCTCTACAGCCTGCGAGCCACAACTACTGAAGCCCGCGCCCTTAGAGCCCGTGCTCCGCAACAAGAGGAGCCACCCAATGAGAAGCCCGTGCACTGCAACGAAGAGTAGCCCCTGCTCGCCACAACTAGAGAAAAGCCCGTGCACAGCAACAAAGACCCAAGGCAGCCAAAAATAAAACTAAATAAAGAAATAATTTAAAAACCAACCAACCAAACAAAAAAACACTTTGTAAAGCGGTCTGGCCGTTTTAGAAACTTGAACATATACCTGCCACCTGGGCCAGCTGTTCCATGCCTAGGGACTCACCAAGAAAAGTGACCATCGGCTCCTGCAAAGACTTGTACCCAGGTGCTCACAGCGTCTTGGCTGTGGCGGTCCAGAATTGGACAGAGCCTGAATATCCATCAATGGGCGAACAGATCATCATGTTACAGTGTGTTCACTGATGGAATAGTACTCAGCAACAAAAAAGAATGGGAAGGCACTGCACGATGGATCTCAGGATAATTAGAGGAAAAGGAGACAGATGGAAAAGCTTTCACATCACATGATTCTGCTTGTACAAACTCTAGGAAACACAGACTAACGTAACACGGGGTGATGGGCATGTCCATTAGTTTATTGTGGGGATGGTTTCACAGGTATGTTTATGTACAAATAATATACATACACAATATGTCACTTATCAGTTTTACACTTTAAATACATGTAGTTTATTGTATGAAAATGATAAGTCAATAAAGTTGTTTTTTAAAAAGCAAATTAATACTTAAAACTCATTGCTTCCTAATTATTTTACATTTTGCTATCACATATGCCATGGGTATGCCATGGGCAGGTAGTAAATATTTAGGCTTTCGGGCTGTATGATTGACATGGCTGTGTTCCTGTCAAACTTTATTTGATAACATAGGTGTAAGTCTGTGGCCTCAGGCCGAGGTTTGCAAACCCCTGTCCTGAGCTGGAGGACACGTAACCCCAGCATCCTGGGTGGGGTGGGAACCACTGGTGTCTCCTCCCAGCCCTGATCTCGGGGTCGCTCAGAGCTGGACCTCAGCCCTGTTGGGGCCGGGAGCGTTCATACCTTGGAGACCAGACATCACAGGTCTCGGCATCTCCGTGCGCGCGGCTTGTGGGTGTCGATCAGCAGGCAGTCGGGGAAGAGGTTCTGTGATGGGTGGATGGGCCTGGCCGACCAGAGTGGCCACAGGGTCAAGTACTGGTGGGGAACACGAGACCAGGGCCTAGCTGGGCTATGGGGGATCTTCTCCCCAAGGCCCCCGGCCACACCAGGCCTTGGGGCACCCGTGGCTTTGGCCTTACTTTCTCTTTCCCTCGGGTGTGTGTCCCGAGCCACCACATGGCATCCTGGGCTCGTGCCCTGCCCCTGCCCACAGAGGCTGCCTTAGAGGCCAGGGGATTTGGGACCGGGGCCTGGGTTTGAGTCCTTTCCCCTCCTCTTGCCAGTGCGGCCCCGAGCAGCGGCCAACAGTCTGAGCCTCGATTTCCTCCCTGCCACCTGGACGGTGAGTTCTGTGACCTGGAATGACTCAGGCAGACGGAGGGGCTTGGTTGGCCCACCAGCCCCTGTGGAGGTTAACACTGAGGTCAGGATGTTGTATTTGGGGCTCCAGCCTTCCGGGCTCATTAGGGGCATCTGCTTACGAATGCCCACGTGGGCTAACCCCCCTCCTGCCCCCGCCACTGGAATGAAGGTGGGGCGTTGGGGGCTCCCAGACACCATGCCAAGGGGTCCAGGCTGCAGAAGTGTTGGGAAGGGAAGGCGCCCCGAGGCAAACAGGTGGGGAGGCGAGGGCCGGCCCCTCCCTGTTGTCACCCAGCTCTCCCTCTGGGGGGTTGGGGCCCCTCCAGGTGCACGGCCACCTCCCGCCTGGCACTGGAGAGCGCTCGGCTTTGCAGGAAGAAGTGGCCCTGAGAGGTGAGTCAGAGCCCTGGCAGGGCTGCCAGCTCCGTGGGGAGGCCTGGGCTCTGCCAGGTGCAGCCCTGAGGTGGCACCAGGCCCCAGGGCCACAGGCCGAGAGGGCGCTGGGTGCGGGGCGGGCTGCACGGCCCCCAGGTGTCTTGCCCTCTATCCGGGCCCCTGGCGGTGATGCGCCCTCAAACACACACACATTCCACCGCAGTGAACACACACCTGGGCTTCCTGTGAGGAGAATCTGTCCTTACTTGCGGTGGCAGCTGGAAGCCGCCCGTGGTCTCTGGTCGAGCACCGAGCCACCCCTTGGCCTGCCCCTCTCAGGAGAGCCATGTGTGGAGCCGGGCACGACGCCACCCTAGGGACAGGCCACCCCTCGATGGACCAGACCTGGCCGTCAGGAGCCCCACATGCTCCCTTCGGAGTGGGGGGGGCATGGGGAGCCCCGCTCTGGCCCGCTGTTCCCCAGTGCCCCCAACTCTGCGTGCCCCTGCTGGGCCCGCTCTCAGCAGGGCCCGCTCTCAGCAGGGCCGTCACCTCGGCAGGCTCTCCCTATTGCTGGACGCTCATCTGCTCCAGCCCCTGACCTCCTTGCTGCACCAGTCCCTGGTCTTCTTGCTGCACCAGCCCCTGGCCTCCTTGCTGCACCAGCCCCTGGCCT
>NW_021703769.1:85873947-85879807 GCF_005190385.1 Monodon monoceros
CCTGGCCTCCTTGCTGCACCAGCCCCTGATCTCCTTTTGCTGCACGACTGGCAGCGCTTCCTCACTGTCCACAAATAAAATGCACCCTCAGAGCTGACATCCGGACCCTGCTGGTCCTAAGCTGACTGCCCGGCACTGCCCTCGGACCTCCTGGACTCCAGGCCCTGAGCTGCTGACAGGTTCCTGCTTACCGGCGTACTTTGTTGCCTCCATGTGGTCCCCTCCTCAAGGAAGCTCTCCAGAGACCCTCCGTGGAAGTTGACCTGGCTCTCACACTGAGGCCCCTCAAGGCCCCCTGCCCTTACTGCCTCGCAGGACAGATGTCTCCCGCTGAGTCCCGATTCAGCACTGGCCCCAGCCCACTGCAGGGGCTGTGGAGTGTGGGTGCAGCCATGTGACTCAGCACCAGCCGCAGCCCCCGGGAGCAGTGGCGGCCGGGCCTCCACAGCCCTTTCTCTCTGCCAGCTGGGACAGGCGCTCAGACCTTGGCCTTGCCACAGGATTCTATCTTTAACTCCTGGACAGCCAATTCCTCTCTATTTTGAGAGAAAAAAAATTCCACTCTGAAGTCTGGTTCAAAAAGTCCTTGCCCAGTTAGGCCAGTTCCCTAGAGAAATCGCTGGCCTTTGCCATGGTCCTGAAGAGGGGGGGATGGGGGGAGGGGAGGGAGAATGAGGGAGGGGGGTGGGGGGGGGGGGGGGGAGGGGGGGGGGGGGCGGGGGGGGGGGGAAGGCAGGAGGGGTACCTTGGCCAGAACTGGAGCAGCTGTGAGGGCCGGCTGCTGGGCCAACAACAGGAGGTGAGGACCCCTACCTGGGCTGGTCATCCGCCTGCCCCCTGCTCCAGCCACACAAAACTTCCATGATCGCACCTTGGTTTTGACTGTTTTCGCTACACGCTGGGCGTGCTTGCGTCTGGCTCCCGTCGCTCACTGTAAAGTTTATGACATTCATCCACGTGCCACTGTCACTCCTCTGTGGCTCTGCCGTACAAAACGGCCATGATGCACTCACCCCTCCTGGACGTTTCTGGTGTGATGGGTACATGTCTGGACACGTATGTGGTACACACCTGCGCATGTGTCTGTGGGAACCAATCTCCCTTCTGGAGACCCCGCCAGCGTCCCTCCCCCCGACGGTGCGGGAGAGAGCCCGCTGCTCCACGTCTATGTCAACGTTTGTCACTGTCTGTTTTCATTTTAGCCGTTCTGGTGGGTGCAAAATTGTCTCATTGTGTTTTCTGAGAGATTTTTAAAAATTGAGACAATTTTTTTCAGAGCAGCTTTAAGTTTACAGAAAATTGAGCAGAAAGTACAGAGGGTCCCCATATGTACCCCCACCACACACATGCCGTCAGTCCCCTTGTCACAGCTGATGAGCCAGTATGGCAGCATTATCATTAACTAAAGTTCGTGGTTTACAATAGGTTCACTCTTGGTGTCTTATATTCTTAGCGTTTTGACAAATGCAGTATGGCTTTGTGCAGAGTAATTTCACTGCCCTGAGGAACTCCCTGTGCTCACCCATCTGCCCCTCCCTCCTCCTGAGCCCTCGGCAGCCTGCGGCCCCTCTACCATCGCTGTGGGCTTTCTTTCTCCAAGAGTCCTTTCAGGAGCACAGATCAGACCACGTCACTCCCTGCTGCCCACCACCCACTCACCTGTGTGCCCGGCAATGTTTCCTGGGTGCCTGCTATTTATCACCAAGGTTACATGACGGCCAAGAAGATATGGTCCCTGCTCTCAGGAAACTCAGGAGCCAGGGGGAGAAGCAGCCACGAAACCCACAAACAGACAGGTGAACAACGCGGCCCCAGACTTGGTGCCAAGGACACGAGGGGAAACTGGGGGCTCCTGCAGGGGCAGGAGCCTTCTGGGCAGAGAGGGCTGCACCTGCAAAGGCACCGAGGTGAACAGGACCTCGGCAGGTCCAAGGAGACAGCAAAGGCTGGCACAGTGGCCCGTGTAGGGGTTCGAGAGGTGGGCCTCCAGATGGGGCTGATCTGAAGGCTTGGGGTGGAGTGAAGGTCTTCCCTGCCTGAAGCCAGGCATGTGCTTTCCTTCGGGGACCTTCTCCCTCCGCCCTCGCACGTCTGTCCTCCATGACGGCAGGGCCCTCACAGTGCACTGTGGCCAGGATGGCCCCTCCTGTGCAGGTGTTCAAGGGGTATCTGCCGGAGCACGAAGGAGGGACAGACCCAGGTGTGGGCGGTGACCATGGGCAGGGTCTCGTGGGACCTGCCGGCAGAGAACCGCCAAGACTCCCCAACTCGGAAGCCAGCACTCAAGTGAAGTGAACGCAGGCCTCAGCCCCAAGCCCGAGGGACAGACATGTCACCCCGGCACCACTGCTGTGCAACAAACACCCCAATCCAGCGGCTCTGGCTCCCTTTCTGCAGCACAAAATCCTCGCCAGGCTCCAGCCCTGCGGCATGGCTCTTAGACGAGTCTAGAGACGAGGGCCACGTGGGGAAGAGGTCCCCATCCGAGCCCTGGGGCCCTTCCGTTCCCTCCCAACCGTGTGACCCAACAGCTGGGTGTGGAGTGCGGCGGACAGGCTGTCACCTCCTGGGTGACACGCATTCGAAGCGCCCATCCTGCAGCCAAGGGTCTTGAGAGAGGGAGGCCCTGGCGATGACAGTCTGCCTGTTTCTGACGCATCTGCTCCTGGCCAAGGTGGGGGCAGTGGGCGGGGCGGGGCGCACCTTGGAGGGAGGCTGGGGTCTCCTTGCGAGGCTGAGGTAGAGGATGGTCTCTGGAAAGCCTGGGCTGCAGCGATGCCCTCCACCTCCAGGCCTGAGGCTTTCTGAGCACCTGCTCCGAGCTCTGAGCCAGGATACACGGCCCTGTGCTTTCTGGGTCCTCGTGCTCTAGGCTCGGGATGGGCCCCATTCAGGGCTGCAGGGCCCGACGGCCGGCCTCCCACAGAACTCACGCGTGTCCCCCCCCGCCCCCTCCTCCCAGGCCTCTGCTCTCCTTGGCTCTGGGCTCTGCGTCACGCAGACCCGTGGGCCTCCCTCCTGAGTTCTCCCCTCCCCACCTTGGGCGTTTGGCTCTGTAAGAGGGTGGGAGTGGGGAGGTGGGAGGGGATAAGCCCCAAGGCTCCTCTTTCGCCCTGAACTGACCCATACCCACAACGTACTCAGAGCTGAGGCTGAGGGACATTTTCTCCCCACCCCGAAGCCCAGCAGTCCTGAGGCCTCAGGCCCCAGACGCCCACGGGAAAGGAAGTCAGTGGCTAAAAAGGCCATTTCAGGCCAGTGTGGGCTGGGCTGGAACTAGGAGGCCTTCATTACCGTCGGTATGAGATTTCCAGCACACCTGGAAGAAGTACTGTAAATGCTCTTGACCCAGCACCCGCTAGTGGGGTGTGTTGTCATACTGCCTCACGTCTTGTTCATCGTTAAGAAATGGGGCAGCACACGAGGTGATCTCACTGTGCTTCCCCCTGCTCAGAAGGGGGCAGCCAGGCCGGAGGAAGGCCACGGCCCTCTGATGTGGCTTCCCCATCATCGGCCTTCCCACAAACAGCCAGACGCCCTGCCCACCAGGAGCCCAGCCTGTCTGCCCCTCTGCTCCCCAGCTGGGGCCTCCCCCAGGACCTCAGGCCTGCTGGCCTTTGTCCCCATCACATGGCCTGTGTGCTACCGGGAGGAGCTCCAGGTCAGGCTTGGCCACTGGGCGCCAGCATCAGGAGCGGGAACCAAGTTAAGTTAAGAGAAGTGGGAGGAACGGCCCCAGTGTTTTCTCTCCTGGGACATGGTTATGTTAAATGCTCCGGACGACACCTGAGCATAGTACATGCTCAAAAATGATGAATGCTTGTTTGTTTGTTTACTATTTATAAATAAATTATATTTCCGGCTGTGCAGGATCATCTCCAACCTTGAGAACAATCCTGTCTCCTATCAAGCTGAAGAGATTCACCCTCTATGCCCGGTTTACCTGGGGTTTTCTTGTGGATGTTGTTATGTTGTGTTTTCTTATGTTTCTTATGGTGCTGCATTTTGTCAAAGGCATTTTCTGCATCAATTGATATGCTGTTTCTTCTTTAGCTTGTTGATGTGGTAAATTACATTTTCTGTTTTTTGTTTTTTGTTTTTTTTTCGCGGTACGCGGGCCTCTCACTGTTGTGGCCTCTCCCGTTGCGGAGCACAGGCTCCGGACGCGCAGGTTCAGCGGCCATGGCTCACGGGCCCAGCTGCTACGCGGCACGTGGGATCTTCCCGGACCGGGGCACGAACCCGTGTCCCCTGCATCGCCAGGCGGACTCTCAACCACTGCGCCACCAGGGAAGCCCCATTTTCTGGTTTTTTAACATTGACTAGACTTGCAAACTTGGGATAGATCCCACTTGGTCTTGGTGTCTAATTCTTTTTATACATTGTTGGATTCAACTTGCTTTTATTTTATGGAGGATTTTTGCACCTAAGTTCATGAGAGACATTGGTCTGTAGTGGTTTTTTGTGTTTGTGTTTATATTGTCTTTGTCTAGTTTTGGTACTAGGATAATGCCATCTTCATGGAATAGGCTGGGAAGTATTCCCTCCTATGTTCTGGAAGAAATTGTGTAAAATTGGTGTCACTCCTTCTTTAAATTTTTGGTAGAATTCTCTAGTGAAACCATTGGATCTGGGAGATTTCTTTTGGGGGGAAATTCTAAATTATCAATTCAATTTCTTCCATGATTATAGGACCATTCAAATGATCTGTTTCATCTTGGTTGAGTTTTGACGGTTTGTGTTTTTTAAATAATTTTTTCCTTTTTTTCTCAGCTGCAGAACTTACTAGCATGGAGTTACTCATGGTGTCCCTTTACTGTCCTTTTAATGGTGCTGAATCTGGGGACAGAGCCGTTTGTCCCTGACATGGATGGCTCCAGGTCTGGAACTCCAGTCAGGCCAAGCTTGACCCAGAAAAGAGCCAACACAAGGACACCCTGTCCAGGGGCCGCCTGCGGACCCATGACCAATACAACCAGGCCTCCACTGATGGCTGCACAATGGGAACAGCTCTCTGTCATGGGCTTGGACTCAGAAACTTGAAGAATTGCCAGTCCATGGAGCTGATGTAAGGTAAGGGCCTCATGTAAGCCCGAGGCACAAGGGAGCAGAAGCTGGGACCAAAGGAGAGACCAGAAGTGGAGAGAGAGGCAGGGGTTCTCAGGGAGACCTGGAGAGTCCTAAGACCAGGGCGGCCTTCTAAGTGCTCCCAGAGGCCAACCTCCAGCTCCCCTTTCACTGTTTTCACATGTCAATGGGAGAGGGTCCCGGACAGCCAGTGAATGCCAAGAGATCTTCACAAAGCTCCACGTGGGAGCATCCGCGGGGAGCTGACCAGAGCCTGGCATGAGGGGGACACAAAAAGGAACAAGGGTCAGGGGCCGGGGGGTAGGGCCAGACCCTCAGGGGCCACTCACAGAGCATCCTCGGCCAGGCTGGACGACACTGTCCTGACTCTGCCCACCCTCCCCACTGTGGACCCTCTCCTGCAGCCGGGCCTGTCTGACCACAGCCTCATTTCTCCAGGGCATCTGTGCTGGCCCTGGCATGGAGGGGGTAAGCGCTGTCTTTGCTGGGGCTGCCTCTGGTTTCACTGAGTACTAGTGCTATCATTACCTGCAACAGAATGCTGTGCTCAGCCCCAGAGCTCCCTCTGCAAAGTCTGGTTCTGCTTGCCATGTAGCACCTCATCCGGTGCCATGCACACAGATGGACACATAGCAGGCACACAGGAAACACTACGGAACTAGTGCTACTCTCCATCTGTACCTGCCACTACATTTTCTGGAGTTCTGCTGCACCAACAAGTCATCCACCCATCCAACCGCCCACCCATCCGCCCATCTATCCATCCATGCAT